>NW_015440954.1:317604-345786 GCF_000150705.2 Paracoccidioides lutzii | reverse complement strand
GCTCCGGGGTGAGCTCGATCTTCTCGCGTCCAGGCAGAAAAACTAGCCGAGAGACTGTTCGAAAGGCGTCATAATTATCATAGAGGATTTCTTCTGTTAGAAGGTCATATCTCTCCTTGGTAGGGAACGGACAGCCGTTACTCATTAACACAGGAATTGGCATTTAGACTGGGGGGAAGCGTTCTGGTTTTTGGGGGGGGGAATCCATCATATTTTGGTAAAGTCTTTGGGACACCTGAGGAATCAATATTTGACAAAAAAATATCAGATTCATTGGTCAGAATGAGAGCCTCCACCTGAAAAGGAGAAACATTTTGGGGAGGTTTTGGGGGGGGGGGGGGGGGGGGGAGAAACAGAAGCTCACTCTTCATTGCAGTTTCAAACTTTCCCAAATCCTCTTGGGAAATGCTATACCACTGCTTCGGTGCGCCAAAGTGTATATAATTGATACTATACAAATCGACATCCTCGAGGTGCCAGGCGAAGGTTGCCTTCCACATTCCCAGATACAGATAGGCAGTATTGACACCGGGAACCTTCTGTCCAAGAATATCCAATAGATTTGGCAGTTTGGCAACATTCCATGAAGTTACGCTATCGTCGAAGAGAGACCCAGGCATATCCGCGCCGTACATGGGGTTGTTATACATGAGTGATTTCCAATAGGCAGTTTCCAGCTCCTCGCATCGTTCAGGGGTGAATTCCTCGGTGCCAGAAAGTCGGTAGTCGAAATCTTTGAAGGCTTCCTCATCAATGTAATCCGCAGCGTCGCCACGGTTATATTTTCTCCTGGCAGAGACGGATTTGGGCTGTCTTCCTTTAGGTTTAGGAGGCGGTAAGACCTCTCTATCACTAAGTACCTCTGTCTTGGTTTCCATGGGTCTGGATTCCGGAGAGACGGGGGTTGGAGGGCTTTCCGGCTTTGACTTATCCACATGGGCCTCTGTGGAATCCTCTCTAGGTTTGACAGCGTTGTTGTTGTTGTTGTTGTTGTTGTTGTTGTTGTCCACTATTTCTACGCGCTTAGGTTTCGGCCCCGGTTTCCGCCTCTGCGAATTAGATCTAGATTGTTGCTTGTACGCACCACCACGGGTCACCTTTTCCTGGTTCCGTCTCCGCTCGCCGCGTCGGGCGGGGGGTTGATGACTACTCTCCTCGCACAGCGCTTTCCATTGCGGCAGGTTATATGAGCGTTGTTTTTCGATATTGGCCTGGGTGAATGTGCCATGCGATCCGTGGAATTCTTGCATGATTGGGTTTTTGACACGGATAGTTTTGATTGCTTCTTCGAGGGGTGGAAGTGCATCGGTCCTATGACAGGATAGCATTAGTTGCCATGATTGCAGATAATGTTCAGCGCAGCAGAGAGCGGTTTGAGGAAAGGACATCAGAGGTAAATAAACGCAGGTAAAGAAGAAACCACTTACCATTCCTTAGGCGGGATAACCTTGATCACCCCGGACTTCATCCCGTAGTGATCGACTTTGCGTACAAAGGAAGCAAAATCGCAGAATTGGTCCATTGTCTAAAGCAGCAATACGTCAGTGACATGGAACCAAAGTCATAAAGACATAAAGATATCAAGGTATATATACTAACAGGTTTAAATACCGGAATCCTCCCCCCTCCGTAATAGTGATCCGGAAAAATCTCATCCGCAGCTGTAGTCGAGTCAGGCGCAGTAGTTGTGGTATTCGCATTGGAATCGAGATCCATGTCGGAAAGGTCTGAGGTGGTTGAGGAGGATGAAGAGGAGGACGTAGAAGGGGTGGTAGCAGAGGCAGCGATCGAGGGCCCTGGAGAGGTCTTCTCCCCAACTTTGTCTCCGTCTGCGCTGGATGGAGGGGTCATGGAGGCGGTATTGTTTATATTGGCGGTGTTGGTGGGAGTGGGATCTGGCAGCGGGCAGGAGGGAGCCATGGCTTCGACGGATGAAACAGCGTCGGCCATGGCCTCCTTTTTTTTTTTTTTTTTTTTTTTTTTTTTTTCCTTTTCTTTCCTTCTTCTCTTTTTTTTTTTTTTTTTTTTTTTGGACGGTAAGTAAAGGGTCTCTCTCTCTCTCTGGCTGGGGATTAAATACCCTCTGCTAATAATTTGGTGTTATTAATTTGTATTTATTAAATTGTAATTTCGTATCTTGAACAATTATTTTTCTTTGGAGGGGCGACCGCTGGTTTGACGGCCGGATGGAGGGATAAGGGTCTTCCCCGCGGTCCTCGGAGGGGTAGAGTAGAGAGGGGAGAGGTAGGGGAATTGACGAATCCGAGAGCAGGAGATTGATACTGGGGGAGGCGGGGAAGGGAGAAGTATATCGGGGGATGCTCTAGCTATGGGGACGGCAGAAGGTGAGTGGTAGTTAGAAGTAGGAGTATAGCATAAGGTATGGAAAGAGGAGGAGTAGTGGCAGCAGTAGGAGTAGCGGTGGTAGTGGTAGTGGTTGGTAGTAGGGTAGTAGTAGTAGTAGTAGCAGCAGCAGCAGCAGCAGCAGTAGAAAGTATAGAGTACAGGAGGTGGTTAGGAGGTGGAGAGCCGGGAGAGTAGTTCTTCCGCTGCGAGGGACGGCAGCTGCAGCAGTCAGTTCGTTCATCGAGCAGGGTGGAGTCGACTTGGCGCTGCCGCTGCCGCTGCCGCTGCCTCTGCCTCTGCCAGTGGTGAGGAGGAAGGCCCTGGCATCCCCGTGGTAACTGGGCAGGAGGAGGAACCGGCGGGATGGGCGCCCAACGAATGGCTGACGGAGGAGGGAGAGCCCCCGCCAGGCCCAACCCGGCATAGCGGTGTGACGATAGGCGGGCAAAGGGCGCAGAACCCGATGTCGGGATGGGGATTGGGGAGGGAGGGCAAGGGGGGGACGATGACAAGCAATCCCAGGGATGGGAATGAACACGATAAAACCAGAGAAGGCTTAAGTTTATTAAAAAAAAAAAAAAGAAAAAAAAAAGAAAAGTCAACTACAATACTTACCTAAAGGACGTGAACAGATCGATTGATGTTGCGGTTCATAGAGTTATTTGTTTTCCCCCCAGAAGAGAGGCCGCCTGCCTGAGGCTATCTTGAAAGACAGATGGAAGAGATAACAGTCAAGACACACGACACAAGCGGTAGCAAAAGACAAAGGCTTTAGAAAGAAACTAAGAGGAGGCCGCTCCGAGATAAAAGAGGGCTTGCAAATTTAAGTAGCAATTAAAGTAGTTCCAGCTCCACAGGCCAGTGTGAACTTGTCCTGGCATTTGTCCGCGCGCGCTCTTGTTCTTCTTTGCCTGCAGACTCTTGTTCCTCGCTGCCTGACCGGATTATCCCTTGTCCGCTCCCGCCTGATTGGCTGGTTGGCAGCGGCTGAACAAGGAGGCGGGGAAAAGGGCAACGAGACTTTGCCTCGGGACCGGATTATCTGCAGCTGCGAAACAAACGAACAACTTGGTTTGGCAGAAACCTCCTTTGGCGCAACTGGTTGGAAACTATTAATAGCACCGCAAAAAGTCGTACGATGGAATTCATACGGTGACTGTCCGGCTACATCAAAGGCGGGGGAGTTGGAGATGGAGATCGCTCCTCATGGAGAAAATTGGGGTTTTTCAAAGTTAGAAAGGATAACTATAGGTTATTAAAGTTATCAGATGTAATTTAGTTTCAATGCTTTCCAATCGCCGTTTTCCTCCCCTTCCCCCTCCTCCTCTACGGAGCACATTTCAATTTTCCGGGGTTAACCCTCTCCAGCGCATAGACTACACACTCCAACAGCAGTTCTCTCACCCCTTCCCACGAACCTCCTCCAATCAACGGCATCCCCGCTCCATCCAGAAAACAGTTCTTCACTTTAGTCCCGGCAAGCCCAGTCCAGTTTCCAACTCGACGGCTGCAGTCCCGCAGCATGCAGTCTGCAAGTCAAGGCCAGTCTGCTAGTCGATTGTCACTCCCAAGAGGCTAGTTACTTCTGACTAGATAAGTTTAGCGATCGACTGCTGCTTCGCTCGCGTTTCTTCTGAGAAATCGAACCAGCCAGGGAGACTGCGTAGTTAATTTATGCATCTGCACGGAAGACATGCATTTGTGGAGTTAGTTGTTATTTATCCCTGGTAAATAATAAAAACCAAAATAAATAAAAACTATGCCTAATGAATCCCTATTCGCCAATTCCGCGTCATATGTTGCGCTGTAAGTTGTGGTTATGGATTTGCGGTCTTAGATCGAACCAGGGTAAGCAAGTCCATGGGAATAAAAACCCACCTGACTAAGTACCATCCCATCCGTAAATGAAAGGAGGAGGGGGAAAAAAAATGGGGGGGACATGATATCAAACATAACCGAAAAGAAGAAAAACTGAAAGAGGAAAAGGTCGAGAAAGAAATGAAAATTAAAATGAACAAAGTATTCACAGGCATGCTACGCTTGTTTTACTTGTTTTTCATAATATATGGAAATACTTTGCAATTTTGATGAGATGCACAGGATCAGTGTTCGCATTACTGTGAACGTTTTTAGTGCACAGTTTGTCTCTCTAGTTATTGTAGATGTAGAGACAAATACAGATATCAATAAAAAAAAAATTACAAAAAAGAAAAAGAAGAAAAAAAAAAATTACAAAAAAGAAAAAGAAGAAAAAAAAAATACACGTCACCAATATAGACCCCTCAATACTCATTCAACTGCAACTGCTTTCCTATCAGCCTCCGCTTAGGAGGCATATCCCGAAGATCCCCCGGCGACGCTTTCAGCGCATTCAACAAGATCCCCGCGTCGAAAAATCCATCTGCAACATAATTAGTTAGCATATCAACTCTAAATGATAAAAAAGAACAGCTGCTCTAATAATGAGAGCAGGAGAAGGGGTGGGGGGGGGGGAACTTACATCCACCCATCCCATCATCCCCTACCTCCTCGCCATCCACCATCACTGTCTCCGACTCCCTCCCCACCATGTGTGGATCAGCCCGCACCGCCCTCCCCTTTCCCTTGATCACTTTCTCCCCCATCCCACCACCAGCAGCAATAACCTCCCTCTCCCTCGCGCTAGCCGGCACAACCCCCTTCGGCTGCGTAGCCCTCAACAACTTCCGAATCTCATACAAATACGCCTCAAGGCTCTGTATAAACCTCGTAGTTTGCCTATGTTTCGACGACGCACAGATACTAATCGAATCGTCCTTGATGATATACCCAATCCCGAACCCGTCGCCGCTCGTCGGCCCGAAGCCGAAATGCCGCAGGCTCGGATTCCCGCAGTTCGACGTCGAGAGGATGGTAGTGTTGATCTTCTCCCAGCCGCTGTCGCTGAAGATGGCGGGCACTCGCGGCGGGTGGTTTATGCGTAGGCTTCCCGAGCTGGCGTAGCTGGATGATAGCACGCCGTCGTCGGAGGGGGTGGAGTTGGAGAGCCCTGATGTCACCGGCCTCGGGGCGGGGGCCGGAGTGGGGATGCCGACCGGGTCTGCGGCCGGAGTTGTCTCGACTGTCGATCCCGTGTCGACGTGGCTGGCGGAATACCCGTTCATGGCTGGGATGTCGCTATTGATCATCCCCCGCCCGTCCTCCATGGAGCGCTGCCAGAGGCAATAAAGGGCATACAGGTGTCGATCTTGTCCATGGCCTTGCGAGCAGATGCGCGTCATGGCCGTGTGTTTCTCCGTAGCTTTGCGGAGTGCAGCGACTTTCTCAGCTGCGGGCCGGTCGCCCCAGAACGTCTGGACAAACTCGACGGATTCGTTCGAGACGGTTCGCACGGCTTCGGTGCGCCCGTGTAGGAAGAATTTGGTCATGGCGGGTTCGTAGGTGTTTTCGACACGGCCGTAGAGGCCGAAGTAGGCTGCCTGGAAGGCCATTTGGACAAAGGCATCGGGAGACAACCCCATGGACGTTATGAAGTTTTTACCGTAACCCTTGAAATCGAGGACTTGGAATTCGTGCTGGTGGAGTAAGTCGGCCAGGTGGGATTCGGCAAAGCGGAGGGAGGTGCTGAGTTCGGGGCCCATGTCCCATTCTAGTTTGTGCGGGGTTGTGCTGGCATGTGAAGAGAAGCTTTCTGCGCTCCGTTTGGAAGGGGGTGGGCTGGTAGTTGCCCAGAGACTTGGCGACTGGCCGTTGATTGTCCGGGCAAAACGGAGAATCGTATCGGTGTAGACATCACTAGCAAATCGGAGCACCGTGTGGCCATCGACACCGGTGTGTTCAAAGTTGATGCCAGCGCTGCCATTCTTGCAGACGATGATTTGCAGCTTGTCATACCATCGATTTGTGCAGGTTCCGATTTGTACCCCCCGCACCACCTCGTTTGTGCCGCAAAGCATATTGGCACAGAGATCAGCTGTGTTTGAAGGCTCTGTAGAATCCAGGCAGAGAACAAATAGAGCCGTATCGACGATGTTCAAGCATTCAGCATTGTTAGATCCCTCCTCTTTAGTCAAAATATCTCTCAAACCAGACCAAACTTTCCGATTCTCGGTGCTGAGCACCCCAAGCGCACCCTTAGCGGCTTCCTGAATTGGCGTCTGCTCTGCATCTTCAATAATTACCTGAAGATTGAGTGATATGTCTCTTTCACTCATAAGTAGATCGTTGTTGTCATCCAGAACGTCAAACCAATAAAACTGTCCCCGACAAAGAACAACCATATGCTTAGCGGATGAATCTTGACCAATGATACAACCATCATTGGTTGGGACGCGAGCTGTGCCAAACAATCTTGAGTATTGGAACATGCAGAGAGGTTTCCCCCGAACTGTATCTGGAGCCAGCTCCTCTCTTCGAACAGCTCGAACAAACGACAATGCAGACACTACCAAGGAGGCTGCCCGGGTGACCTGGTTGTTCCTCGAGGGAGTAGGATCATCCTCCAGAAGGAAAAAGGGATTGAGATTAAGAACAACAGCTAAACCCCATATAAGCAGGGTTCGAGAACGAAAAGCCCAGGGGGGAATCAGGCTACAAACTCACGGTTATCGTAATTCAAATAAGAATCATACCCTGGATTAACATATCAGCATCTGTTTTAACCAAATGAATTGGAAAAGGTATAAAATGTTATTAGGACTCACAAAATTGTTCAATATAACTTGATTTCGAGTTCGCATAATTCTTTAGTTTATCCTGTAACTCTGGACCCTCATATTTGAGAAAATCATTCACAGCAGCCTTTGTCTCCTCCTGTTCCTTGACGGTTTGTAGGGGGGCCAAAATCTCCAGATATCGATTGCATGTGTTTTCAATATCGGGGATGGGGAGCCTGGGAAGTAAGTCTTGGTTTGCGAAGGTGATACCGTCCTTTATTTTCTGGAGTTGTTTAGAGCCGTCGCGGTGTCCATGGCCATCAGCCGGTGCGCTTCCAGTGGTTGGCTCGGCTTTCAAAAACCCGTTTGGTAATTTGGGAGTGTTCGCCATGGCGCTTTCGGTAAGGGTCTCCCCTAGGGGTTTGGGTTTAGTAAAGAAACGTACTGTCATGGTTGAGTGCGACATTTTTTCCAACTGATAGTAATAGAACCCAATTTTGCCTGTGAAAATTAGGCGTAATGTAAGGCTATGACGGTGGATATGGAAAGGAGTCGCAAGGCACTGCGGGAGATATAATGGCAATCCCAGAGGCAATAAGACGGCATGGAGGCAAGTCTTAAAAAGAGGACAGTGATGAAGAGGTAGACAGCAGCATCACCATTCAGTTCTAAAAAAGGAAAATGGGTCAATCTGGGGTTTTCTTATTCAAATCGAAACATTAGGGGTGACGGCAAGACATATCAAGAAAATCAAACTAGGTGGGTGGAGAGTGCGCATTCAAGCCAAGTGGGAATGGCGAACTGATGACACTCAGGATATCACAACCGGATGGGATGATGTCACAGTCGGCCGCAAGCCCGTCGACATGTGAACACAAAGTAGGCACTTCGGGCTGAAGGAGGTATGGGGTATAACTAACTTAGCGGACTGGAGGAGGAGGAGGAGGAGGAGGAGGAGGAGGAGTATGACAATGTAAAAAGGCAACTCAAAAGAAATGCAAACAGGATCCTCCCCTGGGAGGGGCAAACCGAGAAGGCTGGAACGGGAAGAGAAGCCCCAGCCAAGCGTTAATAACAGGGCTGGTCCCGTCCTGGGGGTCCGTCCTGGGGGTGATCGGGACAACGGATGAGCTGGGGTAAGGTAGTCGGTAGAGGTATTATCTTACCTTTTGATGCGGGCAAGGTGACAGGGAGTTATATCAGAGCAGCTGTGTGGCGGAGTGAGTTGCTAATAATACATGAGGTATCCGTTCTCTGAAAATGAGCATGAGGGGCACGCATTGTCAGTCAGTTCGATATCGACATGAACAATTATAGAGCTGGAAGAGTTTGGAAAAAAACAGGGTTGAGGTGGCACTGCCAGCGGCAGTAGAGAGAAATGTATGATGGGATGGATGAGGGATACTTGATTGCCACAACCACCCATCGCGACGGGGCTGTCAGCTGGCTGTCTGTCAGCTTAGGCTGTCACCCTGCTCTTGTCAAGTTAACTAGTTGCGCAGACATCATATTCCAACTATCTGCAAGAAATGAATCAGGCTCAACAACCCAAAATGATACAAGGCAAAAATGATGACAGAGAAATACTATATGATAATCTATCAACTATTTTAAGTAATTGAAATAAGATAAAAATAAAAAAAAGTCCCATACAAAAAAAATTGATTTCTTTGCAGGTTCAGAGCGCATGATGAGGTAAGTCATGACTAAAAGTTAGGTAACTAACTAGTTAACTAGTTAACTAATTGTGTCAAGGCCTATTCTTGGCGTTCAGGCCTTCCGCCCAAGCCAATCACACGACGTCCATATATCACGTGACTATAGGCAGATCCATGGGATGAAGAACCAAATGACGGATATTGTTTAACCACACATTCCCCCCCCCCTTTAGCCGTATATGAAAAAAGTCTCAATAGATGGATGGTCCTGTACCGCTCAAGGCAAAGCGCTGTTTGAAATATCCAGGAGATGGCGGCATAGTTTTGCAGCCGGTAGCGTCAACGCAAATCGGCTTATATGCTCCACTTCTTGGCAATTTGAACTTCATGCTTGTTTTTCATGTCGATGGTTCCCTTTTACAAAACCTCACATGCACATGATGTCACTTGCCCATGTAAATTCAGGGGACATTCCAGAGTGTCCATGGAATCGAAGAGTTTCAATAATTGTGTCTTGCCCACGTGCAATTGCCAAGAGCGAATCAGTTGTGGATACCCAAATACCACCAGACGTCAGTTTAGTTCGGTGCTGGTGGGGAAAGTTTAAGTCTAAATAATCAGATCCCACGGTGTATTATGTAATAAAACCTTACGCCGAGCAAAATGCTAATTTAATAGACAGCTCCCTAAACTTCTGGCACACCCATATTTTATACACGGGATCGTTACCTTTAAAAGGCTTCTTTAGCCAGGCCGTGTCCACACGCATATGTGAAATGCTACCATGCTAATGATCCAGTAAAATTGGAGGTGGGAACTCCCTCACTCTTCGGACGAAACACGTGTGATGTGGACCGGCGAGGATCCAAAGTACTTCACCTAAATAAGAGGAAAAATCGAGACTCATTCTGCTTGCCTTTGAGCAAAATACGAAAACGCAGTCTCACTCAACCAGTAGGCTCAGAATTATTGTGAGGATTGCTGTTTCGACGAGATAGCCGAAGTTAAACAATGAAAAAGAAGAGGAAGTCTGGTTGCAAAAAGGGCGTTTGTCTCAAAGATTGGGATATAATGTGTGTTGCCAGTCGTCAGAAAGCGGATCAAGTCTGAGAGATTATTAGTAACTGGAAGGGTTTCATTGGTTTCGACATACACATTAGAGTCGGCGATCCGAGGACAGAGACACAATTACTCCGTTCCCAAACATATGGAATTCCCACCCGGTTCAACAAACACCGCAGCAAAAATGTTTTTCCTCCTCTCCCATGTCTACTCATCAACTGGCATTTTAAAGAGCTCACAAATTTTAGAACCGTTCGTCATGTCCTAAAAATGAAAAGCCAACTCTACATGATGAAGGGGATGCGGATTCTCGACCCAAACATGATGATGCAACAGACAAAATCTATGATCAAATTGCCAAGTCGATGCTTCGACTTTCTTAAGTTGATTTTATATCTGCATTGAACCTATCTTGTCGGACTCTGCTTCAAATACACGATCTCCGACTGACTGACTGTCAATGAACAACATGAACAAGTTGGTAAAAGATCAAACTGCTCACTGATAAGTTTGCTTCATAACATTTACAAGTGAAAGAAATACTTCTAAAATCTTGCAAAGTTAAATTTCAGATCTGAGCAGAATATTATTCAAAAGCGGATACCCTCCTATTATTAATTCAGAAAGCTTAACGTAATCCACTACCAGGTGAATCATCAAAATTTAATTCGAATTATCCCAATACAACAACGTTCAGTTAAATTAAAATAAATTCCACAGTAATCTTGTATGCTCAAAAGTATTCCAATTGCTGCAGTGTTGTGGAGTTCATCAATATAGTTTGAGTGTAGAAGAAATCCTGAGCCTCTTCCCTAGTTAAGTTCTATTTGCTTTCATTCACAGCAAATATATACGATATTGCTTTTTTATATTAGAAGTGTGACCATTTCATATTTATAGACCTTGATAATCTGATCAAATTCTTTGACCAGACTCTGAGAGAGGTTTATAAGCTTCTGTTTCATAACATTTTTTTTTAATTTATCTGCTATTATAATTAGCAATTATTGCTGAGTGTTTGTAGAATTTAGAAAGACTTTGAGTTATTGAATCAACTTCTCAATGAAGTAAAGTTTTAGAGTTGAACTTTTAACTATTGAATAATCCAATCAGAGTCAAATGAGACTATTTCAAAAGTCATATAATGCTGCTGTAAATGTTTTAAATCTCAAAAACTTTTATATATCAAATAAATTTTATTTCCTAATAAAATTAGATTCAAATTGCTTTTGCTGCTCAACTAAACTGCTGTTCACATATTTTAGATCAAAAAAACACTTTCAATTAGTGATTGTAAGTAATATGATGAATATACTGATATATGCAGAGAGAAATAACTCTAATATTTTTTATTAAAATAATTAAACTTTGAGGTAAAATAACAGCTGTATATATTCAAAATAAAAAGTAGATATATATTAACTCTACATAAATTTACTGTAAAAATAAACAGTTTAATATTTGATTTTTATTTGATTTATAATTCAATCATTAGAACTAATACCAAGCTTTCAGTCATCTGAAAGTTTATCAAATTAGCTTTTACGTAGGTTTTGACTTAAAATAATAAAATAAAATGGTAGAACTCATTCTGACATGTTGACTAACCTGATCACAATGACTCATTCTAAATTTTCAGACTGTAAAAGCTTATCTCATTATAGTATTCAGCACTAGTGATGATTTTAGTAGTCAAATGTAATGGCCTAACGCCTGGGTGATAACCTTTCATAATTGTTACGGCGCAGCTGCTTGTATATGGATTAAGATTGATTTGTTCTGATTCCCAATCATATCCGTTCCAAAGGTTGATCTGTTCCAATCCCCAACTACCTTTTTATATTCAGCTGCTCGTTCATTCCTCATTTAATCCCCAGTTTAGTGTTTTCGTCGCAGCTGCCTAGTTAGATAGATGAATTGAAGCTTTTGTCTTATTATCATTCTGACTCTAAATTAAGTCATGACAAATAATCAAAACTCTTTACCCGGATTATTTTCTCCCAATCTGACCTTTATCAAAACTCTGCATTCATCTTCAAAGCTTTTTTATTCTCTTTTCTTTTCTTTTCTTTTCTTTTCTTTTCTTTAATGAATTCATCTTTTTGTTCTATGAGGAAGTGCTAGAGCCGTATTTGAAAACACACCTATTATATTATATAAAGTCTTATTGCAAATTTAATTTTATTAAATATGTAAATATTTTTCAGCAAAATCATAATGAGCATGCTACTGAATACAGCTCTAGCACTTCCTTATAGAACAGAAAGATAAATTCATTAAAAGAAAAAAAGGAAAAGAAAATGAAATTTACAAAGATGAATGTAGAGTTTTACACAAAGTTTTGATTATGAAAGATTATCAATCAGATATTAGCTTATTACAAGAATCTTATACTCAGTAACATTTTTTCTAAAATCTTAAACTACTTTTGAATAATCATTTTATTCTTATATTGTAGCTTGATCATGATTATTGTGATGTTGTAAAACGGGCTCCGTTCAGATTACTTGACAGCGTAAGGCTACTGGGCTGAATAGGGTAATTACAACTGCCTAGCAACCGCCTAGCAACTGTGCTAAGGAAAAGGGTATATAAACAGAGCCTTCCCTGACCCCGTCTATTAGGAACCATCTTAGTATTTTCGTCGAAGTAGCTTACCTAGTTGGCAATCGAACACCTGTTTCACCTGCGCCTAGATTGAAGCTGTGACATTAAATATATAATTTAAATATTATAATACAAAAGATATTTTAACTCTCTATAAGATCAAAAATAAAGTATTATTATACAACAAAAAGGAATTTTAATATAAAAGCTATTTACTTAATCATACTATGTTTTAAAGTTACTAAAGTTAACTTTTAGTAATATTACTTAGTTACTTTATGATGAAGAAGATACAATGACTGAGAGTATATAAAAAAAGATATATTACTCATATTTGAAGTAGTAGTAAATAAGTATATTTCTTTCTTTATTTTTTTATTCATTATAAATCAAATAAGTATCTAGCAGCTATATAATTGATTTGATAAAATGATATACAGATATGAATTTGTTAATATGAATGAAAATGTGATAAAGCTCTACAAGAACTAATCATGCATTAAATCAGATCAGTTAGTTTTATCAAATGTTCAGCTTCTCAAACTACCCCTAGAAAGTTTCTCAAAAGAAGAATGTTCAAACCATACATGCCAGTGCTCTTTCAATGCTAGTTCCCGTGGTAGGCAAATACAAATATGGTACTCTTCATCATCCCAAGTTCCTGTTTTTAAAGCTTGGAGGTCATGTGAGTGAGAAGTTTCAGTAGTTAGCATCCTCAGATAAACCTTAGCATCCTAAACAATAGCAGGCACGGGCGTCGTCTGCGTGCTTCCTATAATACGTCTCTAAGATTCCGTCTCCGACTTTTTCCTCGCCTACTTCTCCCTCTCCTTCTTTATAACCTCCTCCTGGCGACTCTGAGATTCTTCAGCTGCCCAAGTGTTTCTTCCCTATGGGTCACTGTTGCATCTTATCTCCTTGTAGATGCTTCTTCGATGACTATGTAAGTGGTCTTCTGATACAACCACTCACCCAGAACTTTGCTCATTACTCATTCGACAACGGGACACTTCCATCATGGTTAAGGTTTGAGAACCTGAACTAATCGAAAGAAAGTCATTGACGGCCGCTGTAACTTAACTACCATTCACACAACGCTTTTCTTTGAAGCTGAATTTGATTGGCTTGTCAGAGGTTATAAATTTGGTGGCCCCATCAATCTCCATGGCTTACCGTTGGCACTTCGATAATGGTGAGGGGTACCTCCGATCATGGTTTAAATATTCGTAGTAGAATATCGTCGTGTGACTCGATTTTTAACTTCGTATCTGCTCTGCTAAATCTCATTTTTCCATGTCTGCATTTTACTCCATCCTGGGGCTTCGGATTGTACGCAGATTACATGTTTTACAGCAATCTTATCCCTCGTTACGTCTGATAGTTCAGCTACCTCGCTCTCTGGACGGGGATGATCCTTGGGCCATGATACTTCTTGGCAAGTTGGCAGGTTCATGTTGGCGGTCACGGCTAAGCCAATCAGATCAAAATCAAACCGAAAGAATTACCCTCCGGGATTGCCCTAACCACAAGTGAGTTAAAGCGACTTTTATGTGCTAGCTGGCCACCTGAGAGAGGCTGCGAAACAGCCCTGGAGAACTTTGGCCAGCTGGTTATTTCTCACAAATGCATCTCCCATCTCCTATCTTCCATCTCCCATCTCCCATGCACCATTAAATATCATGGCCGAAAACCTCATACGTTGACCCGACTTTCTTTCCACGACGAAACACAGAGAGTTCGGCTCCCCTTGGTTTTGTTGGTAATATAGCTGCGTTTTGTTCACGGCTAGTTGAACCCAACATACTCCGCAAACAAAAGCAAGCCGCCGTCAACTTTGAGACACTTCTTATACCCTGGACTCCGATTTCTGCTTTGCAACATATGCGAATAGGTTGGAAGATTGAGGTTGATTCTTGTTGTCCCGTTTTGATACCAGATGTCGTTTGAATTTGACGATGGGGGTGAGGTCATACATTCCTTGGGAAATCGAACCGTCATCCGTTATGGAGAGGACAAAGTAGTTAAGTCTGGGTCGATCAATATCAATGAAGCAGATACGTTGCGATTTGTGGCGGAAAACACCACTATC
Source organism: Paracoccidioides lutzii (assembly GCF_000150705.2). Taxonomy (NCBI): domain Eukaryota; kingdom Fungi; phylum Ascomycota; class Eurotiomycetes; order Onygenales; family Ajellomycetaceae; genus Paracoccidioides; species Paracoccidioides lutzii. Next base: position 331,390 of record NW_015440954.1, on the reverse strand, counting down.
CCTGTTCCTCGTGTGCACGCGGTACGTCAGGATGGATACCGAAAAGCAATTGTTATGGACTACATGCCTGGCAGTCCCCTTGAAGAAGCCTGGGAGACCTTGACTCACGACCAAAAGATATCTGCTACCCGTCAAATTGGTTCTTATATATCCCAACTCCGTCGCCTGAAAGGGTCGTTTATTGGCGGGCTGAATCGGTGCCAAGCGACGGTTGGTCGATATGATCGTGTAAGTTGCGGGCCATTCGACAATGAAAAGGATTTCAATGAATTCCTTCTTTCAAGAATTATTAAACAGGCACCATCAACTCTGCGACATTATGCCAAAGCCTGTCTTAAAGAAAACCACGACATCATCTTTTCTCATGGTGACCTGGCGCCGCGAAACATTCTTGTGGATCAACATGGCAATATCACTGCAATTATTGACTGGGAGGACGCTGGGTGGTATCCAGAATATTGGGAACATTACAGAGCTTTGAGGCAGTTGAATCCAATGCCTGGCTGGCCAGACTATTTTAATTACATGCTTCCGCCTTGTTACGAGGAGGAGTATGTGGGAATTTCTTTCTTGTCATCAATTTCAGCTTTTTGAAAGAGTTACTTGGAATCCACACTAGAGAATCTATCATGCTATTCGAAAATCTGAATGATTCTCCTTATTTCCAAGCTGGAAGCATTTTAGTGAATAGTCATCCAGTTATACCTGACTACGCTCATCGATGGGAGATAACCCTGATGTGTATATGTCATGAACTTTGAGGAAGCAGCAGCTGAATATATCCTTCCTTTGACCACCCTATGCGGCGTCAGTCAGTCTTGATATTTTTCGAGGAGTATAGTTAATACAGAAGTCAACATACATCATTTCTCATCTGTAGCCTGGAGGCATGTTTGCACCATGTGGTCGATTGCCACGTCCCTTTGCTCTGCTCTGAGCCATCTTTGCTCAACAAACTTTTGGAGTGCATCCCCAACCCAGTTTTGGCAATTCCAATCTGCATCTTCGATACCGTTCCGCACTCTGGTGGTGGCGAGAATAAAGCGAACATTCGACACTTGAGCAGAAATATCACCAACCTCAACCATGTTGCGGAGTTTGGAACTCTTCAAAGGGTTATATCCGGGTTGTTCCTCAAACTGAAAACTCCTTTGTGCACCAGTAATGTGGAACAAAGTGCCACAATCTGGGAGCTCGTCACCAAACCTGATGAATAGGCTGGCATGACGATACTTGCAAAGGTCCACCGGGTCTCCAGCGTAGACAAGGATCCAGACTCTGACACCCATTATTTGTTTATAATGTTAGATTCAAAAAGCAGGAGACAATATAATTATTTTGGTCACAAAAGAATTGCAAGATATACTCCGTAATTTCAATAGAAATACTCAAGTCAAATCTTGCATTTGATGCCGCCAAAATCGATGTGAATCACTGTGCCTCAATTTTCAGTGCAGTTCCAAAGCGGGGTAATTGCAGTTCAATCTCAACACTGTAACTGAAAGATTGACAAAATGACACACACCCTGAGCTGGCTTCTGACACGTCAGAAAAATCAACCTCATAACTTGTGAGCTGGCCTATAGTCACTTCTGATTTGAACGCCACAAGCACCGAGGATTAATCCATTTAAGTGTGTGACGCTCCATGTTATTTACCATGAGAGCGTCCAGTGTCCACAATGACCTGAATCCAGCATGATATATACAAATTAGCACACACACAAAAAAAATATTTAACTATCAGCAGACTTATGAATTAAGTAAGCCTACATTCAATTCTACTTTTCTTATTTTTAAATATTGGAGCTATAATACTCTCAGAGGTCTACTTTTGATATAATGGCTCTGTTCCATGTTCCGAAGGCCTATTACTATAATATAGATATACAACAGGGGGCCTCTGAGAAGGAAAATGAAACTCACTACGGAGTACCATGCGGAAAGATGTCTAAGACTTCTGAGGCAGTCCTCCAGGGCGCAGAAAAGAGTCACATATCTATTGATATGTGATATGTTTTCAGAACAACGAAAACGAGCGGTGTTTGAATAGTTTAAATGCCAATGTCAAGTTTTCTGTATATGTAAAGATGCGTATACACCAGTCCGAACTTAAATAGTTTAATTTTTGAGAGTGGTCATTAGCCAGGTAAGAGGGTTTCCATTTATCTACACTTGCATTTTGTCCCCTCCTCTACGCAGACGACTCAATTGAGGTCAAGGCACAATTGGCGTACGTTTGTCTTTTACGATCGCCGAGTCTCCTTTGCCAATCTGCTCAGCACGAATTGGTGAAGCTCGAGTCGAGATGGTTAATATAGAAATGAATCTGTTGTAACTAGTTACTCATGTCATTCAAGCTTTGGTAAGCATTGTTGACAGTTGTACGAAGAATGTCCAATAACTATTCACTCCAGATAAATGATGATATCAGAATTCGAAGTTAAACCCTCTCAATTCTCAAAGGTCGTGATGGGATGAGGATAATAGAAAATGTATTGAGAGTGTCTGTGTGGATGGTTGTCACATCTGTCATAAAGTTAGAACAAGTTTTGTAAGCTGGTTTGACATGAAGAATAGTTACTAATCTTGATGATCCCGAATCTCGAACATATTTTGGATATATTATAAATCGAGATTCTGAATTTCCTCTCAAATGGACCCTTGAAGGATAACTATGAAGGCATGAAGTGATAGACCATATTTTTGATTGAGCAACTCATGTTGGCCCGGTCTTGACCGGTGGGTTTGACGCTCCGCCTTCCGCACGTGATCTGGATAGGCCGTATATAGGAGCCAGCCTCCCTTCCCGGATGCTCCCATCACCGAACGAACGAACAAACGAACGAGCGCTGATATTCGTCATCAACTAACTCTCATCTTGCTATGTTTCTTTCCCTTACTATTAATATGTTCCTTCGTTTCTCTTTTCTGACTGTCAGCCACAGTCCTTTCAAACCCGAAAGGGCATTTATGATGTCAGTGAGCTAAGCGATGGCGACAGTCTGTGGCGAGTCTCATTTTGATTCAAGGTAAATTGAAAATCTGTAGTATGTCGCTCTGAAAGAAATCTGAAAAGCAATTTTGCGCTGGAATTAACTAACGGGTCCAGCTTCGAGAGCGGCGAACTCCAAAATAAAATAAATAAATGAAATGAGATGAAATGAAATAAATTGAAAAAAAAAAAAAAAAAAAAAAAAAAAAAGAGAGAAAGAAAGAAAAACGAAAGAAAGAAAGAAAGAACAGACAGAAAATTGAAGCGGACCATGTCGCAATTCCGGCGCGGAATTTTCTTATCGGGAAAATGCTATTGGATAGCGATGGCATAACATTCCTCGCTGATAGGGACTGCCGCTGGCGTCTCTCCATTTCGCCTTGCCTAGGGTTAGACACGCCATAAGAGCTGCAAAGTCCTTTAGCGTTGCGTCTTCGTGGTATAGCAATTGCGACTTTTTCTCTTGTATTGGCGGGATATTTTCATCTGTACAGAGTGATATTGGCTCTGTCTATTTATCAGTCCATCGAATACTCTTTTTTTCTTTTTCTCCGGAGCCTCCATGCTTTATTCATTTGTTCACTAAAACATTGTTTTTAACCTCACAAATAGCATTCCAGCTTGATACTGCGGATTCCGCAAACCTAAGATGGCAAACGAGGACAACCATTGGTTGTCTGGGATATGTCGATCTTCAAGCAACAACAGCTTCAAGGAAGCTGTCACTTCGGCGGAGGAGGAACAGTCAGAGGGTATGTGGAATACAATGCACTGATGCGCGTAGCTATGAAACACTTAGCTTATATCCACGGTTTGGTTGACCTTAGCTACAGAAGGTGATACATATCAGATAGATTCTGCACGACGTCAGATAGGACTCACGTCAGCCGTGTTCCTCATCTTCAACCGCATGATTGGCACTGGAATCTTTGCGACACCTAGTAGTATCTTTGCTCTGTCAGGTAGTGTGGGGCTGGCCCTGTTCATTTGGGTTGTGGGCATGATCATTGCTGCCTCGGGCATGGCGGTATACAGTGAATTTGGGACCGGGCTTCCTCGAAACGGCGGAGAAAAGAATTACTTGGAATACGTGTTTCGGAAGCCGCGGTTCCTGACATCGTGCATGTATGCTGGATATGTGTTTTTCCTAGGTGAGGCAGGTTAAACTTTCTTGCCATTGAAGGCCCACCATTTATGCTAACTGAGAGCAGGTTGGGCGGGATCTAACTCTGTCATCTTTGGCGAGTACATCCTACGCGCAGCGCAGGTCGAGGTAACGCGTTGGAATCAGCGAGGTGTTGGACTTGCTTGCATCACCGCTGCATTTTTAATCCACGGCTTTGCCTTGAAATGGGGACTGCGTCTACAAAACCTGCTAGGCGCTATAAAACTCATTATCATCGTTGTAATTGCCGTGGCAGGCTGGGCTGCACTGGGAGGCGCTCTCAAAGTTGAGAAGCCGAACAACTTCCATAATGCCTTTGAAGGAACCAGGGGAAGCGCGTATGGAGTGGTCACGGCCCTATATAGTGTCATTTGGAGCTATGTTGGGTACAATAATGCCAATTATGCGTTGAGCGAGACTAGGAATCCTGTACGGACGCTGAAGATTGCCGCCCCTCTCGCGCTGGGGATTGTATCGATATTGTATATGTTGGTAAATGTATGGTTACCTCTCCCCTTCCCCTCAATTGGAATTGATTTTCCGCTACTCACATGGTTAAATGATAGGTTGCCTATTTCGCTGCAGTACCAAAGGAAGAAATACTTTCCTCCGGCCGTGTTCTTGCCGCATCCTTTTTCCGAAATGTTTTTGGCCCCAAGGCTGAACGAGCACTATCCGTCTTCGTCGCGCTCTCAGCTTTTGGCAATGTGCTTAGTATTATCTTCTCGCAAGGCCGTTGTATGTCTCAACCTCCGCACAGCATCTCTGCTACATACTTCTCTCTGATATCATGACAGTGGTCCAAGAACTTGGTCGTGAGGGTATTCTCCCATTCTCTCGGTTATGGGCCAGCAATAAACCCTTCGACGCTCCTCTCGCCGGCCTTTTTGAGCACTGGCTTGTCTCGGTCATTATCATGCTAGTTCCCCCACCTGGTGATGCGTACAACTTTATTCTTAAGTATGCATCCACAACCCACCCACCTACTCCCGCTGTCAACGAAGCCTTCCTACAAAAGCTTAATTTACTAACATATCCATACGCACACACGCACACACACACACAGTGTAATCTTATACCCCGTTTCTATCATCAACACCTTCGTCGCCGCCGGCCTTATTCACCTCTACCTCAACCGGTCGAAATACAACTGGAACCCGCCCGTCAGAGCGACGCTGCCAGTGGTAATCTTCTTTGGCCTCAGCAACATATTTCTTGTTATTGCGCCCTTTAAACAACCCGAAGAAGGCCAGAATGTCTACAACCAACTGCCCTACTACCTCCATTGCGTTGTGGGCATTGCGATTGTGGTTGCCGGTGGTATTTACTGGCTCATCTGGGCGCAGTTGTTGCCGTGGTTGGGCAACTATCGGCTTGAGCAGGAGGCGTTTGTGGGAGAGGATGGGTGGGAGAGGAAGGTGCTTGTAAAATATGGGAAGTAATTGTATTTGCCATTTTGGAGTGTTTGCCTAACTAACTTGGATCTTTATAAAATTATAATTTCGTTTAGTGTAAAATTTTGTTTTATTTTATTATTTATTTATTTATTTATTTATTTATTTATTTATTTATTTATTTATTTATTTTATTTTATTTTATTTTATTTTATTTTATTTATTTATTTAATTTTTAATTTTTAATTTTTAATTTAATTTAGTTTAATTTAAATATTATTATTATTATTATTATTATTATTTGAGATATTGAGTGATGTCATGCTTTTTGACTCTATAGCAAACCCAACGTTTGGATCGAGAGAAGCGACCGAAGCTTTGCACAGAGAACTTCCGCCGCTCCTTTTCGTCTGCGATTAGGTTTTGTCCAAGCAATCCATAGATGCCGATCACAGAACGGGTACTTTCGACCAAAGCACCATAGATCTTCAGCTAGAAAACCTTCCTACTATTCAAGGTGTATTATTTTCTTCGCCTGCCACTGCAGGCTGCCAGGCTTTTAGCCTCTGTGCTCCTGATATTCTGAATTTAGCATTTATTATTTGAGAAATGTTTGATTGCTTTGAGAGTCATCTGCTGAGGCGTCCTAAATGAGCATGTATCCAAAGTCAGACATGAAAAAAAGAAGAGCGGGCGCCTCATCCCAGTCATTCTCGCACACCCGCTGCACCATATCACGTGGTCTGCATATAATCCTTGATCGGCACCGGGAAAGGCGTAGTAGCAGTGCGCCCAGAACGTCCCAACGTTGGATAATCAGTTAATTATTTCTGGACCTGTCTGCTTGCATTGAAGGGACGATTAGCGTCCGTCAGTGGCTGAGCAACCCCTGCCCCACATCTTCATGTTTCCCAACAATGATGGAACCGTTGTGGTTCGGTATGTGGGAACACAACGGAACACAATGACTGAACCGCGAAAGTCTGGCGAATAACGGCCTCCTCTATGCAAGAAGACACCACGTTGCCAGTTAGCAGCTGGGAGCGGCGGTTGGGTCTGGAGGCTTCCACGGTTTTGAGATAATATTCTCAATATGTATTCTCCCGTAGAGATGTGGAGCTTCAGCTGACAGAAACAACGGGCGTAACTTAATCAACTTCGCTTGCATTGGAATAAGGAGCAGAAAAATTGAGAGAAATAGGAGCAACAGGAAAGTTAATTGTTTCGAGTTTGCGGAATGCCAATCAACTCGTCCTCCAGCTCCACGGCCCGTTGATAGATATTGACTTGGCCCCCACCCCCCCTTCTTTTTTTTTTTTTTTTTTTCTTGTGTGTGTGTGTGTCTTATATAAACACTGAAACAGTCGGCCGAAACCAGACCAGGAACATTGCTTTATGAAAAGTGCATAGCACGGAAAGGGCCCTACAAATACCCGATCTTTTGCTCCGCTTCAAAGACTCGAACGGCCATGAGATTGGCGGTATTGCTTGAATCGTCTCTGGGCTTGACTACTTCGAAATGTTGAGCATGAATGTATCTGACGTACGCCAAATCTCCAGCGGACATGGCTATGTTATATCCGATGCTATGAGATGCCTATATGTGTCGTCTTGATCGAAGGCTTGCACTTTGCTGATTAAAATAAAAAAAAGCATAACTATAAACTTGGTCTCCAATCATACTTCTGGCCAAGTCTTCTTGCACCTGAGTATTTTTTGCAGTGCTATGCTCATCTATAATCTATATATATGCGCTCTTGGTATGATATCAGGCCGGCCTCTAAGGCAGTGTCGACAGTTCAAGCACGGCAAACTTCGCCCGCTGAAACTGCATCCCAGCTTTTACTGTCTATTTTAAAATACAAAGGATAGCGCAGAAGAAATTCCGCAGCCCACCCAACAACTTGAGGTTGCAGTCTTGCAACATGTTTTACCACAGCCAATTTACACCGGCTCCCATCATTTCGTTAACAGGAGGAAAACGAGTATTGTATCATTCCCCCAGCAGAGCTAACACAGTCCCGGTTCGACCTGAGGACTCATAACCTCATCCATCCGATATATATATCTCCATATATTCCCAAAGAAGCGGCCACATCTAAGCTATGGGGGCCCCGAAAGTTTGAACCGTAGAGCAAGTTCACCGCATCAAGCATCGCTGGCTCGACTTGATCGCTGGCAGACTTATATTGACAAAATTAAACTCATTTCCAAGGACTCCTCGGTTCCCGACAATCACTGACCGCTGATCTTTTCTACCCTTCACATGATGGCTCAATGAATTAAATTGCCGCCGAGGACCAAAACTGAATGATTACTTGAGTGAGCTGGATCCTGGTGGAATATAACATATTCTCAGCTGGCGAAATTCGATGTCTCTCTGACACGCGCGGTAAACTCAAAGCTGGTGGCTTTGATATGGAGGAGATTGAGATGTTCTTTGATATCAAAATGTAGCGGAAATCCTCCCACTGCCCGCTGTTAATTGGTAGAACCAAATCTCTACTTGGGGGCTCGCGCTCCACGGCCACAAATGTCAAACCAACTTCCATCCCACCCTCTCTCCGCCACCTGTCTCCGCCACCTCTCTCCCGACCACCCTCCAACGTCGCCAATTCCGTACCACATCCATTGGCCCTACGAACCCTCAAGCACCTCGTCAGGAAGTGGCAAAAGTTCACGGGCCTCGTACATGCCAGGGCCACTGAGAGATGTTCTATCTCCAGAATCACAACCAAAGCCAGCGCATCTCGCATCTTGCACCTCGACCATCCCAGCGTCTATGCCCTGCCATATCCTCGCTGTTCTAAATGGCCCTGACTTCCCCCCCCCCCCCCCCCCCCCTCGCAAAGAGGCTGCCCTTCATTATCAAGAATTATGAAAGATCAACGTTCCTTCCAAACCAAGTAGACGCACCTAAGCGAATCTTATCCGTGTGATGCAGCGCTGCAGTCACACGTGCTGAGCGGTGTTGTTTGTAGTTTTATTGGTGGTGTAAGACGGTCAGCTAGATCGGCACTGATGGGCAGGATGAGCGCCAGACGTGAACCTTGGAATCCATAGTTCAATACCTCCCAAGGTAGGGGTGGGATAGAGCATTCATGTTTATATGACTGAATGAACGGGGTTAGATCACTGCAGAAGATCCGACGCACTGCGATGGTTCCGAAGCCAATGACTGCCGGCGAAGCTCTGTCAGTAAGAAGCAATAACTACAGTTAATGCAAAATGGCGGACTAACTAATAGTTAACGTAATCCACCCCGTATCCCAACTAACTAGATTTTAATTCAAAATATCTCCCCACTACAACGCTCAATTAAATTAAATTAAATTACCCTAGATTGAGGACATCTTATCCTTGTGTGTCTGAGAGTGCCGCAATTGCTGCAGCGTTGTGGAGCCCGTTGGCGTGATGCAGGCTCAGTTGGCGGAGGCTGGCAGAGTTGAATATTCAGCTGTTCAGCAGACTCAACTAGAAGACTCTGAGCTTCTTCACTAGTTAAACCTCCATCTGCTTGTTGAATTCTGCGTGTAGATCTTTTGCATTTCTGCTTCTCTATCTCATTCACATTGAATATATCCTGGTACTGCTTCTTCATGATGATGGTACAAACCATCCCATAGTCACAAGCTTTGATAATTGGTCAAGGCCTTCCACTAAGCCTTGAGGTTGACGTTTCATAAGTCTTTTAATCTTATTCACTTGCTGGTGAAATTGCCGCGGATTATAGGTGTTTAAAGCATCCAGGATGTGACTGAATTGCTAGAGCTACTGTGTGAGGGGATAGAAGTGCAGAGCTGACTGAATATTCAGCTGCTGAATAACATAGTCAGACTGAAATGGTGCTCTTCCAGTAGTCTTGAAGCCACTCTGAATGCTCTGAGCTTTGAAAGCTTTCATACAGACTGCAGGATAAGCTTCTAAGAAATCAATCTTTCAAATAGCATTGATTTCAAGTGCATTCACTGCTCAATCAAGCCATCATATGCCTGCTTTAGCACTGCAAAAACACTCACATCTAGAGGCTGCAAAAGATGTGATGAATGTGACAGCAAGCAGAGTGAAATGATTCCATTATTCATACAGATTTGATCAAATTCTGGTGTAAGATGGCTGCCATGCCTGTCCAGGATAAGAAGAATAGAACTGTCAACCTGACGCGGCTTCACTGCAGGAATAAACAGCCTAGAAAGCCATTTGATTTCTATCTTATCCATGGCTCAACTGTTGGGCACTAACATTCAGCCTTCAAACCAGCCTTCCTGCAGGCTCTGCTCTCTGAGAATGATATATGGTGGTAGTGCTCATCCAGAGGCATTCAATGCCTCAATCACAGTTACTCATTCATGATTTCCAGGCTGTAGAAGCTTAGCCCGGCAGTAGCACTCACTACTAGAAATAACCTTAGTAGTGATGCAGAGTCCCATTGCAAAGCCAGCCTCATCACAATTGTATCTATCTTCTGACAGAATTCCAAGCTCAGCAATTGTATCCCCCAAGGTCTTAAATCAATCCTGTGAATTCACCCTTGCAGTTTGATCATTAAGTCTATGACTGAGAGTGAAACAAAGCACCTCAAAAAGACATGCAGCTTCAGAAATTGATGATATTTCTTACTTTTTAATAGCATTTATTGAGAGCTCAAGTCTTCCCTTCGTCTATATGGAGTTTCTAGAATTCTTATTGCGAATTGGTGGAAGAATTGCGCGTTGAGCTGGATGAGAAGTTAAATTAGAAGATATTTTGAATTGGCTGCTCCCTCGGGGGTGAAGTACGTTAGTTAGAACCAATTGGCTTATGGTTAACTATTATGATCCGGCCCTCTCGTACACGACGTCATCAACTTCAAGGTAACTAGATAAAATACGTGCTTCGCGAATACCTAACCTAGACATATATATATATCTCGTACCCTTTCTTCCCTCCCCATATTCCTTCAATAACAGAATGCAGATGCACATATATCTCCTCCTTGGAAAACAGTGCTTCTACCGGTAAACAAATAAGCTCAGTTACTACGTTAACAAAGAAGGAGGGGGGGTTTGAGAGATTCTTTTCAAAAACTAAAATGAAATGAAATGACATAAAATACCACAATGCGCTCCCCCTCCCCCTACCTATTTTACCCGTGCCACAAACAAAATCAACGGGGGACAAACCCAAGGGGTAAACGCAGAGCAAAGGGGTAATTTGTAAGTATCAAAGAAACTTATAGCTAACTAGTTATGGAAGCAATAAGAAGAAACGCATCAACAAAAGAAGTGTTTTCCCCTTTTGTTTTTCTTTCTGTGCACTCTGCTGCTGGCATTGATTAACTTTCCACGAATACACATGGATATATATATGTATGTAGATGTATGTTTACATAATAACTATGACTCTAATTTCCTCTGACCTTTTACATACCAAAGTCAAAAGAAGTAAAAGAATTAATTTATCCACCTCATCTTAATCCCCCCTGTCACAAAGGAAACAACATATCTATCTACAGAAGCCACTAGTCTAAGAACCCAACACAGCACAGGACAGCACAGCACAGGACAGTGTAACCAAAGCAGAAGACACAGGCGCGGTTCAGAATAGAATAGAACAGAATAACAAACCCCAATCAACACGTCTACAAAAGTACCCACGCCCATCTCAATCAACCACAAAAAGTAAAAATAAAATAAAAAGAAAAGAATATCCGCTGCCCGTCGAAGATGCCTAGGTGACAACCCTTGGAACGGGACCCAAGAGAACAAAAGGAAAGGATCACTGGTCGGAGCAACAACGTGCAAGTTGAAGGAACTGTTAGCACTGGTAACCTGTTGTGTAGCACAAACAGAAATTGGGTCAAACGTCAACGGAGTGTGGTACCATGGTTAGATGGCTCCATCTATCTAACTTTCTCTCAAACCAAACAGACCCCATATAACTAGATAAAAAAGACTTCAAAAAATAAAATGCTTTTTTAACTGAACGGAGAATCCTCGAGCTGGGTAATATTGATTTTTTTAAAAAAAATAAAAATAAAAATAAAAATATAGTATTGAGTTGAGGTAGTTGAGAAAACAAAAGATATATTAGTTAAGCGAAGAATACATGGCGACTGGGCTTAGATCGGGTTAAATAAAAAAGTACAGAAAATATTTTTATTTATAATGAAGACAATAAAAGAATACATAGCTAAATGAAAAACACCACTTTTTCATCACAAAAAGCCTTCTTCTCTCTCTATCCCCTTTTCTCAACCCCCTGGCTTCCCTCTTCATCATCCCATATCGTTTCCTCTTGTCACCTCCGTTCAATTCCACGTGACAAGCTTTAGTATCTGTACTTTGAGAAGTGGAATTGACGCTGAAAGAAAAGGGGCGAAAAAAAGGGAAAATGCAAATCCAACAAAGGCAAGAGGAGAAAAGGGAAAAAGAGACAAAGGAGAGAAAAAAATAATTCAACCAAAAAAAGAACGGCTACCACCAAATCATAAGTGAAGAAGAAGAAGAAGGGGAGGGGGAAATGATAAAATAAGAAACATATAAAGAAATACCAAACAAAAGGAGCTCAAGGCCCAGGCCCTCACACTCAACCAATTTGCCTCTTCCCCTGCATCCAACCCCTTTCCATCTTTATGAAAAAAAAAAAAACCATGAAAACCCTGCAGACTATCACATCTAGGCAACAGCCATTGCGGCGCCGGCTGGTCTCGCGACGTTCGAAGCGTATCTGCCAGCGAAGTTGCCTATAATTACCATTGTTGTATTAGCGCACATTCCATCCGACCCATCCATCAAATCATCAATCATATGGAAAATCAAAACCTACCAGGAGGACTGTAGTTGCAAACGGTATTCCAGCCCAGGTAGTTAGAGCACTTGACAGTAGCACAGCCGACGGACTTAGTTGACTTCCAGACGATCTGGGTGAAGTGGCCCCAGTCGCTGAAGCGGGACATGTCTGGGTTGTCCTCGCCGTAGAGGTCGATGTATAGATCGGCCTCGTTGTTGTACATAAGGTTGGTGATCATTTTGCCGATATTTTGGCGATCGATGCCGTAGCCGATGTTTTGGCCGTAGCTTTCGTCGCCGATGGAGCTGGATTTTTTTTTTATATATGTTAAATAAAGGGGTTATGGTAAAGGGGTGGAAATGTCAAGAGGGTTATGTCTTGACTTACACATCATGCTTAAACACGCAGCGATTGGCAAGAGTAAGCGCGTAACTCTCCATACTGTCGGACCATGTAAGGCTGGGGGCGGAGTGGTTTGCACGGTGGATGTTGTGATGTTTGAGGACCAAGCTCTTGTAGTCTGTTCCATACGAAGGGGTAGGAGGGGTGGACGGTTTGGGCTTAGCGACCGGGGGAGCAGGTTCTTGCTCGTATGATGGCTGCGGTTGCGGCTGCGGCTCCGGCTCCGGCTCCGGCTCGGGCTTTGTGTATTTGGGCTTCTGGTTTTTGGGGTCTGCCTGGACGGCAGCATTGTCAGGGTTCGGGGTAGGGGTTGGCTGGTTGCCCGCGATCACGTATTCGGTGACGGTGACGATGGTGACGTCTGTAGCGTAGGCTCTTCGTTGGATTGGGTTGGCGATGCTGGCGGAGACCAAGATGGCGTTGAGGATGATGGAGGAACGCATGATTGTTGTTGGGTTTGGGGGTATGGTGTTTTGAAATGAGTGTATCAACCAGGACAATCAAATCAGACAGATTTTTCTTTTTCTCCTTTTTTTTTCTTTTCCTTCTTCCGATCACGCACAGGTCAACTGTGGATGATGGTATAAGTAATTAAAAAAAAAAAAAAAAAAAAAAAAAAAAAAGAAGAAGAAGAAAAAAAGTCGACGTGATATGATTTACTCTTCCACAGGAAGAGAATGACAGATCTGACCCAGGCAGACAGACACAAGTGAGAGAGTGTATATTTTATTTTTCGTTTTTGCCAGCGGGCGACGGCGTTGTTTGTAGCTGCACGGAGCACTGTGCAAAAGGAGAGACTGTTCAAGCAAAAAAAAAGAGCCAACACACGACGCAGATGAGCACCCTTCAAGGAGTGGGGAAAAGTGCAACACTTGGTTGTGTATTGAGAATCGAGAAAAGAAGGGTTGCTTGAGTGGAAAGAAGCCGAAGCCCGCGAAGAACCAGAAAGAAGGACGACTGGAGGATATAAAGGCGCTGCTGCACGGAGCGAAAGAGAAGCTGGGCGAAGAGAAGGAAAAGGGGGTTCATATAGACAGCGGCTGCTGGGGGAGGCGGCGTC
>NW_015440954.1:303483-316418 GCF_000150705.2 Paracoccidioides lutzii | reverse complement strand
ACACACACACACACACACACACACGCACACACTCACACACACACACACACACTCACACACACACACACACACACAAACAAACAAACAAACAAACGAGTTGCCCACTTCTTTCTTCCTCCCGACTCCCGGTACCTCGTTGCCTACTCGCCCCCCAGCAATTCCAACAACGGCGCCATCTTATATCATCTGGATGATCTCTTGATCTTCTCCCCTGGGCCGCAGATCTACATTTCAACCTTTCTCGCGAAACATGTCTTCCAACCCTCACCTGCTCGCCGCTAGTCCCAAAGCCCGATCCCTGGAACACATCGAGAAGGCAAAAAATGAAAAAGAAAATTCAAAGAAAAAATAAAAAATAAAATAAAATAAGGCGTCACCCGACCTCTAACTCAAATTCTTACAAACCTCACATCCATAGTTATTCCACATCAATCTCCACATCCACCCACGGCTGCTGTATGGCTGTGCATGGTCCGTTAAAGATTTCCCGTCCCTCCATTTCAAGCAACCACGTCACCCACCGCGGAGAGAAAGGCAAAAGTCAGATCCATTAGATCGGATCAGGAACGCGGGTTGCAAGTAATATTCCATCCATTCACCATTTCTATATCCCGTTTCCGTGGATAATTTCTATGTATGTATGTATGTGCTGGTGTTGAGGCGTCGATGCATTATTCAACGCATATCCGCATTTTTTTTTTGTCATATCCACATTTTGCAACACGTGGCTCCAGCCATCTAGCCGCCCTTTTTAATCTTCCATCCCTCCTATCAACAGTCTTCCTCTCTTCTTTGGCGGTTTTTTTTTTTTTTTTCGCGCCGTCTTTTTGGCTATTGCTATTCGTCCATTCAAAATTCGAATTGGGCTTTTTAATTTTGTTTTGCTCTGTGTTTTGTCCTTTTTCTGATTGTTGCCCGTTTCAAGCTTCTCTCCGCGTTTCATGTGACTTTTTCCTCTTTTCCCCCCATCTCGTTTCATGCAGGTGATCCAACCCTTCAATCAAAGCACGTCATCATCGTGGGCATGGTGGGCATGGCCCGTCCGTAGCTAACTCTGGCATAGTAAAGCAAAACTTTTTGGATTACGAATGAACCCGGCCCTTCATCTGGTCTCTGAAGTTACTTGTACGAATAATGGGAGGAATACTCATGTTGTAGGAATATACATTCAACTCCATGCTTTTCTTTTGCAGTGTTTCAAATAATAGCATTCCCCGCCCCCGGTTGATTTCTATTTAACTGCATGGACATTGATTGCATCCAGCACTTCCCTGCTTCTCTCTTTTTACATCATGTTTTAACATTCCTTGCCTATTTGTCGAAACATAAAACTATACATTCTCTCCTCTCCTCCTCTCTTCTACTTCGGCTCCGCTCCATTGGGTGGAGGGGCGGAGGGGGGGCGGCAGGGGAGGGAAGAGAACACCATCCACATATATACAAATCCCGAAACCCCGTTTTAAAGAATCCCTCAACGTGAAACGTAAATCAAGAAACAGGGCTTGTTTCCAACCTGCTCAGATCTCAAATGAAACCAGATATCTTACATGAAACATTGTGATATGCTTGTCATGTGCACCAGTCCTAAGGAAAACGTACATATCATGCTGCAAAATGTCACCAGTATCAACTCGTAAAAATGAAATGCCACAATCATACCCCGTTGCAACAATAAAAAAGAAACCATATACATTACAAAATGAATAAAAGTAGAACAGAAAAAAAAAAAAATACATTTTAAACTCTCTAAACCCCCATCACACATCAACAACCCGACACGTCCCCGCCTCACAAATAAGCAAATAATTCTTTCCAGGCCGTATGTCTCTCAGCAACGCATTCCGCCTCCGCAGCCACTGCGACTTTTCCACGCTAGCATCAACATCACCGCCACCACCAACACGCACATCGATGACTGAAACAGCAACTGCGGCCGTCGATGCAGCCGTCCCTGCCTCCACACGCAACTTCTGAATGACCAATTCTCGTGATGAGAGGATTGTTGATAATGGTAATGATGATGATGGAATTGGCGTTGGTGCAACAGCAACTCCATCATCAACCCCTTCCATCTTCGTGCCCTCTGCGACAGCTTCGCCTTCACCTCGACTCATGACTGAAGAGAGAGAAGCATCACCATCATCCTGACCGATAACTCCCACGATCCCGCGGACACCCATCTCCAGTCCAACGATAGCATCTAGCATGCCCACGAAGAGGAATGGGTGCTGCATGATCTCCACCGCGAAGGCGTTGACGGTTTCGCGGGCGAGGCGTTTGTAGCTTTTGGTGGTGGCTGTGGCGGCGTTGTTTTCCTTTACGTCTCCGGCATCGAGGAGGGCAGAGAGACGGAGGAGATTGCGGGCTATCACCCCGTTGGGGGATGGGGTTGCGGCGTCTGTGCCGGGTTTGAGGCGGAGGAGGGGGGGTGGGAGTGTTGGAGTGTTAGGGTTTGTTTGTGATGAGAAGTTGGAGGATGAGGGTGAGTAGAAGAGGGTTGAGGGGGTGGTGTAATAGCCTAATGAGGGTGGTAGGGTGGCGGTTTGAGTGGTTGTTTGGTCGGGATTTGTGCTCATGCTCGTGTTGGTGCTGGTGCTGGTGCTGGTGCTGGTGCTTGGAGCCACGGCGAGGAAGTGCTTGTTTAGGTATTCTAGTTTAAAAAGGGCGTTAGATGATCAATTCGACAAGAGGGTGGAGAATAAGAGTGTCGTATGTAACTTACGTTGTAATTGCTCTGCAAACTGTAGATGGCTATCATCAAATGTCGCTTCGTAGAGATTGATGAGTCCAGAAATAAGATATGCATAATCGTCAGCGAAACCCGGTGTATCCCCCCGCACACCACCACGGTATATACGCCAAAGTTGACCAGTCTGCTCGTCAAACAGGTTGTGTTTGATAAACCTAACTGCTTCCTCCGCGGCCCGTCTGAATTGGTACGCCTTATCCCTATCAAGATTTTCCAGAACAACACTACATTTGGCCAGCGCGCCAATAGCAAGTCCATTCCACGCGACGATAATCTTATCATCCAAGTCCGGACGGACCCGTTTGCTTTCTCGGTATTCACGCAGCTTCTCGCGGGATCTCTTGATGATCCGAACAACCTCATCCTCGCCCAATCCGAATTCCTTCGCAAGTTTGCTGGGAGTAACCTGGATACTAAGCACGTTTTGATTTATGAATTCATCATGCGGATCATTTATTCGCGCCACGTTGCCATCTGCCAGCACACCCCAATGGCGAGCGCAGACGTCCGCATCCCGTTGACCGAGAATCTGCTTCAGCTCTTTAAGTGTCCATACGTAAAAGGCCCCCTCCCTTTTCTCCGTGTCGTTGGGGCTGGGCCGACTGTCAGCGTCTTCCGATGAGTGAAAGCCGCCTGTTGGTGACAGCATCGGAGGACTGGTAATATATGTTGCGATGTCATACATGGCGCCCAACAGCTCCGGGTCGTATGCAGAGTCGAATGCATCCACATATACATCCAGCAGCTGGGCTTGGTCGTAAAGCATTTTCTCAAAATGAGGCAAACTCCAGTCTGCTGTGACGCTATACCGCGCAAACCCATGACCGATCTGGTCGTGAATGCCGCCCCGCGACATGGCGATAAGCGTTTTGACAGCTATTTCTATTGCACGACTACATTCCTCATATCCTACTATGTCAGCTACGGCACTAGGGTACCGGCTAAGGTGGACCAGGAAGCTCAAATTAACGGGAGTCGGAAATTTTGGCGCCTCTGAAAAACCCCCATTCACCGCGTCATAACGTGAAGCAAAATGCTGATATGCCTCTTCCAACAGTTCGATTTCTAAATCCTCCTCTGTTTCGACATCTGATTGTTTCGAATGGGTGCCTTCTTCGGCAAATTCCCGAAGCTGCTTCGTAATATCTTTTGCACTCTCGCGACATCTCAACTGCTGCGTGTGCCATACATCTCTTAACTTTTCCAAAATGTCGACAAAGGTAATTTGACCCTCTCCTCCAAGTGTTGGGAGTGCATTAGAATGTGGGCCAGGCCAGTACGAGCCCCCAAACACAGGTTCCAGATCAGGAGTGAGGAAGACGTTCAAAGGCCACCCACCAGAGCCTGTTGTTGCTTGTACATAATTCATATACACCTCATCAATATCTGGCCTCTCTTCTCGGTCTAGTTTTATAGGGATAAACGACTTGTTCAATATCGCTGCAATCTCGGGGGACATGAAAGACTCCTTTTCCATAACATGACACCCTATAAATACAGTTTAGTCGTGTCTCCGTAGCTAGCTGGGCATGAAAAAAAATATAAAAATAAAAAATAATAATAATAAAAAATAATGGTTACACACAGTGACATGCAGAATATCCAATACTTAAAAAAATGAGCCGGTTGAGCTTCTTGGCTAGGGCAATTGCTTCCGAATCCCACAACTGCCAGGCAACGGGGTTATTCATGTGGACAAGTACCTAGAATGGGGGCATTTTATCAGTACTCGATCAGAGCGCTTAGGATCTTATTTTCCAGAGGTGAATGATATATACATATGGTGATTTGCTCTGATAAAGGCGATTGACGAGCTCTGGGCCAGCCGATGCAGCTCCCTTCTCCGTCTGTGATGAATGCCTCTCCGATAATGAAGCCATGTCGACCGAGCCAAGTGCCCCGCAGTCGCATTCAAAGGAGAGTGTTCCAATCTCACAAAGTCAAATGTTAACGGATCGCAGGTATACTGTCGGTCATGGACAAAACTTCCGTCCCGAGTTTTAGGTACTTTTGATCTAGGACTCTCGTTAGTCGTTTAATTGCTGAAGCCATGGGGAACCTGGCGAAACAAGGCGCGGAAAGAGAGGGGATCAAACAAAGGTACTATAACTATCTTTACTTTACTGTTCATAACAGTGCCACCAAAGAGGGTGAATTGGGCTGGGGGGTGTTGTAGGTACGCAATACTCCAATCCTAGGTACATTAGATGAGGGAAGAATAAACATGGAGAGTGACGGGTGCTGACATCATGTGTCACGTGCTATTTAGGGCAACCCGAGCTGCCCCTGTGGGAACCAAGCTGGAACTCTATCCCAAGGATGATTGAAAGTTAGTAACGATTTGATTTTACTTAGATAATTTACAAAACTTAAATGGAATTAGGTTCTTTTAGCGCCTTGCAGACCCTATTGTTACAACTGGGTTTCTCTATTGAATCATCAATGGCAATTGAGGGACTAAGAAGAGGAAAAGGAAAAATAATAAAAACATACGAAAGCCCAGATTCGCTGGTGGTCACCCACCCAACTACTAACAGGCCGGTGAGTGGCTTGAGTACGGCTGAGCGGACGGGAAGCCCTATATTCCACTACGTTCGTATGTGATAGGAAGTAATAGTATAGGAGACAAAGGATTACCTTGACTGCAAGAGAGACAATATATCGACTTCAAGCCCATATATGTCCAAGTGTATATCATCAAATTCATAGCGATCGAGGGGGAAAATTATTCAGAAAATTAGAAACTGAAACGAATCAAATCTACTCTCAGTATTCGTATGTAAATATCCTGCTGTGATCGGGAATATTCTTCCCTCAACAAACACAAAAGGTATCTTCAACTCCTAATTATCGCCCATCAATTCAGCAAGTTCCCTCTCCTCCTCTTCCGTCAGCAAAGACTCGGAGGGATTTTCCACCTCGTTGTCTTCAGTTGAACTTTCTGCCTTTGCTTTGGCCTCCTGGAGCTGGGCTGGGTCCAATGACCACTGCCGTATCGTGGCATCAATACTGATGCTAACAATAGTTGAGTTAACTAACAAAAGGCCAGTAACTTCTTCGAAATGGCCCGAGTATGTATGGTGCAATTTTCCAGTCTTGAGCAGTCAGTCAGTTAAAAACAACTTCGCCATTCTGAAGGCCCAGAAAAAGAAAACGAGAGCAAGTCTACTAACCGCACAATTCCATACTCGCACTTCTTCATCCCTGCATGCGGTGACCACCCAACCCCCCCGTTCATGCACGACAACATCCTTCACAAAATCCGGATGTTCTAACACTATGTTCGGCTTCCACTTAGTTTCTCTGGTTAGACACTTGGCAGTTTTATCCGCGGACGCTGTCCACAGGTCGCCATCCGTATCGAAGAAAATTTTAAAAACGCCGGTTTTATGTTCCACTATTGGTTCTGAAAGCTTTTGCTCCTTCATCGGAGAGGATGCTTTGAAATAGCAGATGGCTGGATCACTTCCTGCGCTGAAGACAGTAACCTCTGACGGATCCTCTTCGGATACCAGGGGGTCAATGGCAAAGTCCTGTATTCCAAGAGCGTAGTATATGAAGCTATACAACCGCTTGCCGGTACGTATGCTCCAGATAATTATTTGAGTATCTGCCCCGCCGGATATCAGCAAATCATCACCGGGAACTCTAAGGGAAATTAGAGCCTTTACGAAGTCGGTGTGCCCCTCATATCTTTGTTTCGGTTCCCGCGTAGCTACGTCCCAGCTCCAGATAGTCTTGTCCCAGCAGCCAGCGTATATAGTTGTGCTATCAGGGGAAAGGCAGATGCTTGTTAGGGGTGCGGTTGGTCCTTTGTAAAGGGCGGTAGTTTTGCCTGACTTAAAAATCAAATAGATAACCATTAGGCTTTGAAATGTGATGGCGATTATAAAAAGGTATCCGTCTGCCATACCATACCATGTGTAAATTTTAGCTGGGGTTGTGTGCTAACCTACTTCAAGTTCCACTCTCCTTAGAAGGCCTGCACTCTCGGCGACATAGACAGAGCAACTGCTGGAGGGATCAGCAGCGATTGCTAGAAGTTTGCTATTGAGCTTGATCGGGTTTCCATTTAAGTTCTCTGACTTCTTGGCTTTGCGATGTGAGTCCTCCACGGCAGCGCTAGGGCAATCAGTATGTCGGCATGGTCACAACGGCATATATCTATTGTCTATGGCTGTAGAGGGTACTAACGTTGTACGAAAGAAATCATCTGGATGTGATGACACGGCCATGATTGTGTATATCCAGGGCATTAAAATCTTAAACTCAGCTTCGAAATGAACTGTATATCTATCTGCATATGTGAGGTGAAGCTCCTTGGCTGTCCCTCCTCCTTGTGAGAGCTTTGTTTGAACGCAGCTTGCCTAGAGCATCCAAGTTATTACTAATAATGCTCTGGCAGAGATATGATTCCAATTACAATCAGCGCTAGTCCATATCCGGCTAGAGCGGACTGCGCAACAGGGCTCTATCGCTTTCCCGTAGCGAGGCTCCTTTTCCACACCAAACAAGCTTGTGCTGGATTTTTCTCTTCATCCTCTTTTTCCTTCATCCTTCATCCTTAACACTCTCCTTTCTCAATCTCATCACGCTACTCTAACTGCACAACACCGTCTTCATCCTCCCTCTCTTGCTTCTTTTCCCTTCAAACACTGCATCTCCTCTTCTCTTCTTCCCGGCTCTGTTCCCTTCTGTTGGTCTGGTTGTTGTCGTTCTTGTTAATTCTCCCTTCTTCCAAATACAGTACCTTCCCCTGCTGTCGCGCGAATCCGCGCAGCAATCTTCTTCATTATGGATATGAACCACTTCATCGGGTTTGTAGCTCTCCATATCTCCTCTCTACCCATCCTTGTTGCTAGAATTTTGCAATCTTAAGACTAACTGAAGCCAACAGGCAGCGATTTAACTTGATATCGAAGAGTGATATACGGTTCGAGCGGCTCCTTGATCCCGTTGCAAATCCTTAGGCTCTGGAGCTGACTGGTGTCACAGCTACGTTGGTACTCTCCATGAAATAAACCCAGAGGACTCCACTATTGCCCTGGAAAATGTCATTTCACACGGCACGGAAGGCAGACGTGGCAATCCTGCTGAGGAAATCGCACCGTCTGCTAGTGTCTACGAATACATAGTCTTCCGCGGAAGCGATGTAAAGGATATCAGCGTTGCAGAAGAGCAAAAAGAAAACCAGCAATCCGAACCTCCTCAGGTGCCTAATGATCCTGCTATCCTTGGTGTAAGTCAAATGTTTGCCCGGCCAATCCCAACCGTGAATGTCCATCGCACCCTCTTCACTTGTCTAGTTCCACCCCTCCAATTGATCTTCTGATGAAATATTTTCGGATGTAAATCACAGACCTGTTCTGAAAGCGCAAAACCCAATGTGGATTCTTTCCGTTGCCTTCCTTCTGATCAAGATCTTATCTTTTATACTCTTTATGAACTCTTTTATGAATTTCTTATGCCTTCTGGTTTTATACAATTGGGCGTGGCTAATCAGCACCTTTGACAGAGTGGAATGCGGCCTGGACCTCCTCAAGGGCCTCCCCGTGGCCAGGCGAACCAGACTCAGTTTCAACCTCCTGGTCGTCAACCACCTCCTGGCTATCAGCAACCACCCTTTCCCGGTTACTATACTCCATACGGTCAGCGATTTGGCCCTCCTGGCTTTCCTCCTGGACCAGGCTTTCCAAACGCTCCTTATGGCGCTCCTCAAGGATGGTATCCTGGTCCAGGTCAAGGATTCCAGCAACCACCTGGCCATTTCCCACCACCACAGGTGCCTATAGGCACCCCTCAACAACAGCAGCAGGGACAGCAGGCGCAGCAGCAACGCCCTGGGGCTCCTCAGCCTCCCTCTTCTGCAAATGTGCCTAAACCTACCTCTGAACTACCAGTTGGCGACAAGATATCTAAGCCCACCGCACCCTCTACCTCTGCATCCGTTCCCCCATCAGAACAACTAAAAACCTCCGTTTCCGAACAAGCCACTCCAACTACTCTCCCACCGACATCACAGAAACAAGTCACAGCCCCTACAGCAGCACCTACTACGGCACCACCGTTGCCTTCTACGGCATCTGGTACTGCGTCCAAAGCGCCACCTCCTGGACCAAACGCCTCTGGGCCGATGAATGGAAGAGTTGTGCCTGCTATCCCTATACATAAACCACATGTTCCTTCTACAACCATAACCACAACCACAACCACAACCAATACATCTGGCACTGTCACCACGCAGACCCCAGTGCAAAATGCTAGACTACATCGGCGGCGATGCAAGATGCAACCCGGGCTGCTACTGCAGCTGTTGCTGCTGCAATGGCTAAGCTCCCCCAACCCCCAAGCCAAGTTTCACAGCCAACAGATAAAGCGGTTGAGGCCGTAACCAAGAAAGTCAGCGAGATGAAACCGCTTGACGGTGAAAAAGCTCCTCGCGGAACACAACAAAACACCCGTGGCGGTAGGGGTGGTCATCGTGGCAGCCATTACCACCCTCAGCCCAAAAAAGTCGAAGTACCCACCACCGACTATGATTTTGAATCTGCAAATGCCAAATTCAATAAGCAAGACCTTGTGAAGGAAGCGATTGCCTCCGGCGCACCGTTGGGAGAGTCTGAACATAAGGAAGTCAACGGCACAAGTCCCACCGAAAGCGCTGACAAGGCAAATGGAACCGGCGCCAATATTGCATATAACAAAGCCTCTTCGTTTTTCGATAACATTTCGAGCGAAAGCCGGGACCGCGAGGAAGGAATTCGGGGCAAAACCAGTGGTCGGGAATGGCGCGGAGAGGAAGAGAAGAAGAATATTGAGACATTTGGTCAAGGGAGTATTGATGGCGGTTACCGTAGCGGATACAGAGGACGTGGAAGAGGACGTGGGTCTGGCGCACCGCGAGGTGCCCGAGGATCGTACACTCGAAGTTATTCCGGTGGGCGCGGACGAGGTGGTTTCCGTGGCGGACGAGGGGCCCCGCAGGCTGCTGGAGTTTCAACTTCGTCTTGAGCTTACTTACCCATCCCGCTCACCCACTTTTTCCTCGTTCGCGATACTTTCACCCAATTTGATGTGCGATGAACGAAAACTCGATGGTTAGCTACCCTACTTACTATGAAGAGCTTTCTCATCCAAAATATTTTTGTTTTTATGTTTTCTTTTTAATCTCAATGGTCCTTTGTTTTATGCCAGTGATGTCGTAACGACCGCTGAAACTGTACTATTTTGGCGATGGAATTTGAGTTTCTGTCTTCGTGCATGCGTGTCTTGTTCTTTTGCTCACGGGCTAATATCTGGCGTTGGACCACTCCATCCGTTAATCCTCTTCCTCGTCTGTTTCTCTCTTTTCCTTTCTTTATTTCTCAATCAGGGCAAATGCACGTATTTGTGGGGCGCTTTACAACTACTGCTTAATGGCGTGGCGTAGCGTGTGCGGGTGGTTTGCAAAAATATTTGACGAAGAATAATTTGTATTTATTTTCCTTTGCGCGTTCGTTGTTTGGGGGGGCGGGAGGTGGGGGGGTTAGGATGGGACCACATTCGGTACTACGGGGACGGAATTTGGTGCTGCTGCTATTTCTCTCTTCTGCTGTACTTTTGTCTTTTTTTTTCCTTTATGCCACATGAAACCTTTTCGATATTTTCCCCATGCTTTTGTTTCTTTTGCTATTCCTCTTTTCCCATACCATTACCCCTGAGGGCATATTGCCCCGTTTGCCGCACGTTAATCGTGTTGATTCCCCTGGCACCCGGTTTTCTGTTCTCAATGGTAACTCATGCGCTTTCTCTTCTCCCATTTAGCTTTTGTTCTTCATACTCTTACCTATCTTGCGAGCTGATATGGGGATATGTTTCTCTGGATCTGGGAAGCCGTTACACGGAAATCTGTGCCTTGTTCCGTGTTTTCCCTGATTCTCTGTTCGCCAATGCCAGAATTGAATGGCGCTTGGGGGTGAGGGATCACTTCATATGAAAATTTTGGCACATGTTTTCTGTCTATGTGTGTCCTGTTTTTGTGCTTTTTTAGGCTTGTCCATGAGGGGTTGGAGAGGGGGAATATGGGTTAATCTGGCGAACTTAAAAAAAAGATATAACGTAGCATACACACAGCCTATATTTTAACACAAAAAAGAACCAAAATCGGGAGTCTGCGAAATCATGACGATAGATGATAAAATGACAATTGAAAAGACTTGGAAAAATTCGCCTCGTATGAGGCTTTCGACTTCTCAACAAGCATGCTTTTCTTTTGCCCTTAGTTTTAATGCTCATGCCTTTTTTTTTGCAGGGCCATAATCCAAAGCTAAGTTTGCCAAGTGTACAGTGCCTGGTGCCTGCGATGGAGCCACTTTCACGTGCAAGGAGTGTTTTGTTTGGATCTTGCTCTCATCGCCTTTAAAAGAGTCTCAGCGGACGGTTCCATTGTATGTGCCGTACATACATGATATGTAGCACTCAACTGCAGCTTTATAACTGGAACTATAGATATCCTTTGAACTCCTCAGATCATAGACTAGTAAAATATCAAAGCATTTCTCAATTCTTGAATCTGTGTTGGTTATGTATGTGGATCATGTGAAGAGAGGACGGGCATATGCATGTTGACTAAGCTGCGCCTGCAGGGTAATTCTGACAAGCCGCGGTTCAACGGGGCAAAAAATGCGCTTCTAAACAACCCGCTGTTGCGCATCTGCAACAACCTGCCAGTGTCGGATGCCAGATGCCAGATGCCAGATGCCAGATTTTTTATCCTTTTGTCAACTTCCCGGCAGCCCTGTTTTAGTCAGCTAAGTAACTCAGATATCAAAACAAAGAATAGCTTATTGTCCAAGGTTTAATTAAATGTGGGCAATATATCAAATCTCTCCTCCCATAACCCTCCCTCCCTCCCACCCAACCAACACCCCGGTCTATATAGATATTTATACGATCTTTATGCCACATTGATCATCTGTTTACTCTTTTCTGTCGCGTCTCTTTAACCAATTACATTTCTAAACTCTCCCTCCACGTTCTCCCGGATAGAGGCCGGGTGGTTCCCCCATGTCGGACTCAGTCGGCAAGTGTTCCCTGTTTCCCACCTGTTTGAAGAGGAAATATCCAACAATGTCACAAGAGAATGTCACTTTTTTTGTTTTATTTATTTATTCAAGAGGACTTCCACTGCTCCCTTTCTCTACTTACAGAAGAAAATCATTTCATTGGTTAATTATTTCTCCTCCTGGCTTTTCTTACTTCTCTAGACCGTGTGTTCGTCCATGCGCTCAATACCGTGAAGCGCATACCCCGAACGGGGTCGGCCAGACCACCCCTACCTGAACGTCTAAGGCTTTATGGCTTATACAAGCAGAGCATGGGTACGAAATCTTTTATATTTTGTTCCATTCCTCTCTCCCTCCCGTCCATTCCACTTTTCTCGTCCATTTACATGGAGTTCGTGTGAACGTGGGAAGCTGATGCGGAATATTCAATCGTGATTTAGAGGGTGATGTAGAAGGGGTCATGGATCGGCCTGACGATGATGGAGCAAATCTCCAGGCTGAGAGGGAGAAATGGTACGTGCATCTTCCCGTTTTCAATTATTTATAAGAGTAAATGCGTGTACACCTACCACCAAAGAACTACAGCTAACAAATATACCGTTGAACCGACTAGGGACGCCTGGTACGCGCAGCGCCATCTATCCCGCACTGAGGCGAAACGGCAATACATCACCACCTTACTAGACACGATGAATAAATACGCCTCCTCGTCACCGGAAGCGCGCGAGCTCATATCTGAACTGGAGTTTGTCTGGGATCAGATAAAATCAAACTCCCTCTCCTCCTCCCCTACCAGCCCCGTGCACAGCTCCAACCTGCCACTGCACCAATCATCACACATACCCCACTCCAGGTCAAACTATGGCTCTCAATATGGGAGCATTGGAGGGCAGATATCTCGGGTTGAAGCGGAAGAATTGGGTAGCCCGGTACACGGGCGGGATCCAAGGTTGAGAGTACTTACTCCTGTTAGTCAGCCAGATGTTTATATGCCCAGAACTAGGCAAAATTACAAAACAGTGACTGGAGAGGAGGGACAGGAGGTTGAGGAGGAAGAGGAGGAAGAGGAGGATGACGACGACGACGAGGACGACGACGAAGAGGATTTCCAGGAGGCGCGAAATAGTCCTTACGAAGACGAT
>NW_015440954.1:170087-303460 GCF_000150705.2 Paracoccidioides lutzii | reverse complement strand
ATGCCCGCCGGGCGGCCTTCCCGGTGCTTTAGAAAAGGAGGAAAACTAAAAGGCAAGGCCCAAAGATGGAGGATAAAAGGCCTCTACAATCGCCGGCTGGCGCCGGCGCATCGAGCAAGCCATGACCAAAATGACAGCTGAAGTGGCCGCGATGAGAGAACAGATGGAGACACGCGCCCTGAACAGTCGTCGCCGCTCAAGTCTGTGGGCGTGGATTAAATGGCTTGTCTGGATTAGTATCCGGCAGTTGTGTTGGGATATTGCAGTGTTGGGGTGTGTGCTTTTATGGCTGCGCGTGGTTAATGGGGATAGGCAGTTGGAGGATAAGTTGAGGGGGTTGAGTATTTGGACGGAGGTGAGGAGGAGGGTTGCGGCTGTGAGAGTAAGGATTCCGAGGCTGGGGTAGTCTTTTTAGATTTGTGGAGGGGGGTTGAGCTGGGGGGGAGGAGAGTTGGTACTGTTGCACCCTCTTGTTTCATTCCCTATTCCCCTGATTCTTCTTCTCTTCTCTTTGGGCCTTTGTGGTCGTAATAACTTCCCCGTACATATTCTCAGAGCATCGCTTTTACTCATTCCTCATGAACCTGCATATACATACCTCCTTACCTCTCCCCCTTTCCCACTAACAATTATCTGTACCAAAGAGATACATGCATGCCTGTATATAAATATATATATATCCCCCAATGCTGCTGGATAGCAGCCAATGAACTTGTAAATAGGGGTTGTAGGAGTTAATGTTAGACACTTTAAAACCAACTCTTTAGCAAAAGGAAAAATAAACAAAACAAAAAAGAATTTTTTTTCTTTATTCGCATTCAACAACGTGATCTTTCTCAAGAACAAATCTCCTCACGATTATCGATTCCACTGACTCTTCCATTACTTTCCAGAACTCCAGCTATTTAAAATATAAATATAAATATAAATATCTAATCTCTTTGAAATTTAACACATCACGTGACAACTTATAGAACGAAGCGGGCTAATCCCGACTTGAAATTAGGACTTCGCTGGAAAACGTTGGACCGAGGTCAATCGTCCGCGGATTCACTTGGTTAGATGACGGAACCGCTTGTCGATTCATGAAAGGGGGGGGAGAGTATCTTCACCCACGGTCAATTGCGTCAGATCTATATCCCATACATCATTTTATCTATGTAGATTGATGGAATGCGATTACGTCGATGCTGGAATGAGTATCTATTTGTTCAATTGAATGAATGAATGTGCAAATCGAATTGTTGGATGGTATATTTCCAACAACCCCGTTCGGAAAAGAGAGAAACGAGAAAGTTATCTAGGTAGATATCATTCTCTACAGAATAGTACGGGATATATATCCACGACTGCTGCTGGGCCCCGATAAAAGGGCAGGACCGTTCGTGCCTCTACTAAGTCGACACACCAACTTGGCTTAGGTATTGGGTGTAAGTGGAGTGGACGGTATTAAGATTTACATGTACGTATATATACGTGCACTGGGTTTCTGGAAAGAAGAAGACGTGTTCAAATAAGATGACCAACGACGATGGTGCGAGACGGAGGGCGGCGAGGGAGGCTGTGGAAGGGTTTTGTGAAGTGTAAGTTTAAAGAATCACTGCATCTGACCTTGAACAGGGTATTACTCTTCTATAGTTAACTATCTATATGCTAACGCTTTTTCTTCAGGTACAAGGGGATTATGAAGGAGAAGAATTTCAAAGTCTGTATCTGTAGCCATATCCCGTTTATATCTGGAAAAATACATTTACTTTCAACGGCGTTCATGAAATGATGACTCAATATCCCTTTCAAAACTGACGCCTACGTTTATCTTCCCTTTACCTCATGGAATACAGGGCTATGATAGACAACTCATGCAAGACTTGCGCCTGATCGATGCCAGTCCGTCCGGGGGAGCAGTCTGGGAACTTACTATCACAGAATTCTGGGCGAATTTGAACGGTAGGACAAATATTTATATTAGTTATTCCTAATGGCGGATACGCTAATTAGAGTTTCCCCTGAAAATTAGGTGTGATGCATGGCGGTGCTTATGGGGTCATATTTGGTACGTGACTTGAATTCCCTTTCCCTTTTATTATCGAATTGATTGTAGCGGAGATTAACTGGTGCAATATGCAGATATGTGCACTGCCATTTCCATGAATCCTATCGCGAGGGAGGGATACTGGGAGTAAGTTCAACACAGCAGATACACAACGATCAACATCGGGACTCTAAACTTTCCATATAGGTTCCTAGCTGGCGTTACCCGATCACTGAATATCTCTTATCTGAAAGCTGTGCCCATAGGTATGAATATCTACGAGAAAATACAAAACATTGTTGCTCCTTTCATTCTCCCATTTTTGATTATACATACTAAGCCATCCACCCCTCTATTTTATCGAAGAGTAACAGGCACAACGATACGCATCAGAGCCAACGTTGTCCAGCACGGGCGAACCATGGCTCTTATAAGCGCAGTGATGGAGTCGCCGGATGGAAAGGTGGTGTATGCCACAGCGGAGCACCACAAGGTGCATGTACCGGTGCAGCCGGAGTATGCGCAGAGGATGAAGAAGTGGCGGCAGCGGCGAGAGCTTGCTAAACTGTGAAGGTAGACGGTGTTGGAGGGAAAAGGACAGTGATTAAGCGGAGCATATACAATTTCTAGACAAATTAAATGAACTTAAGTTTCAACGGAGTAAAAAACCGTGTAAGCATTCGAACTAATAATGTGTATCTATGTACAGAGCAAACGAGATCTTTTGTGTTAGTTTTTCACCAGGCTAAGATGAAGTACAATAATCTAATATTGCGGTCCAGAGTAATTGGCATAGATCTGCTTTTCTCGAAGATGGATTGGGGTCTGGCCCTTGGGGGTATCGGGGATTTCTTTCTTTAGTCCCTATTGTCACGAGATATGTCAGTCACAATCACCTGTCCGGACTTTTCTTGATTGATTGGGAGAAACACGAAATGAAAAGTAGCGTACAATTTTCTCAAATACACAAGCATTCAGCGCAACCTCGGGCCTCCGGCATTGCCATAACTGGTGGTTATTCTGTTCTAAACATTCCCAATGAGCCTTGAATTGGTCGAAGCAGTTTGCGTTGATATCCTTGATACTAACTAAACAATTTAGCAACGCCAGCATTCGGGAACAGAGAAAAAAATAAAAATAAAAATAAAAAACCTATAACAATGCCTTCAGTATCGACAAATACATACACACTAGCTGCGCAACGGGTAACTTTCCGGCCTTCTCTCAAGCATTCTAGCTCGCCCTTTCCATTAGCCTCCGTCTTGCACTTCATGTAATCGTCATTGAATGCCCTGCAGCGGTCGCCGATAAAAAATGATGCGCTCATCAGAGGGGCGGATGTGGCCCCGATCTCTTTGACCTTGGGGATGTTATCTGGCATGGGGGTTGTGTCGATGAGCACATGTTGGTTGAACCTATGTTAAGAAGCACATTGGAGAAGTTAGCCCGGCTCTTGGACTGTGGGGGGAAGGGGTAACAATTGAGGGCCGTACTGAGCTCCGCGGCTCCCAGACATGGTGGCAAACTATGTTCCGTGCACGGTTGGAACTTTTAAAAGTGGATGCGGAAGGGCGGGCGGGGAGGAATTGGAATTGGGGTTCGGCGGGATTGAGCTTGGTGTTTGGTTGCGGTGTTTTTGCGTTGTTGCTTGGAGAAGCTTAGAGGCTTAGATAAGCGGGTTTTTGCGTTGATGCCGGGTTTATTGATATCCCGGATTCCGCAACGTCAGAACTGGTGGATTTACGCCTCAGACGCGTTTTATAGGTATATAGGTGGATGATGTTATATGAAAGTTCTCTCATTTGCAATATCTCACACATATGACGTGTCATGGGATTGAATAGTATGATGGGTGGGTGCTTTAGAATTCATAATTGCGGGGTTCAATTATGCTTGCTGGGGAAGTGCAGTGTTACCAGCTTCCATGGCAACCTATTCCTTTACTTTGTTTCTTTCATTGCTGAATATCACCGCAATCTCTTGATATTGAATGTTTGCCAGAAATGCTACTCTCTACGAAATGATAAAGAAGCTAAGTTCCCGTTCTATCTCACGGCAATATCTGGTCTAGATATTGTCTTTTTCCTCGGATTCATCATTCTCTTCCATAGTCAAACCCATACCATGCCTGTGTGGATCTCACAGAGTTCCCTATTTTGATTCGTGTCTCTTCCATTTTGTTCCTTCCTTATTCTTGATACATTTCAGTGTATTTTTCACTTATATCTATCATTCGAGGTTCCTACACTCTAAATAAGAGAATGGCAGAGTGAGAAACTCTAATTCCCCAGTCCCCCTGACTGATATACAAGTGTGCTAAAGTGGTTCTAGGTACGAAATGTTAGGCGCAAAAGGTAAACAATGAGACTGCCTCATGTTTGGATAGCTACGGTTATTTGGGCCTCCTGTGCGTTCGCTGACTTCTTTCAGTGTGGAGGCTGGACTTGGAGGATAAACAGGCCACCCCCCGATCAAGTAACCCCGTTGATAAAAAGTCACCAGGAGGTGTCCCTAATCAAAATAGAAACCCAAGTAGCGGTAGGAATTCCCTGTTTTATATAGAAACTAGAGTTAACATGTCTAGGCAATTCTGACAACGACGGAGCACTAGCAGCACGCAGGGGTCCAGGAGGACCTATTCCTGTAGGTAGAGGTGTGCCTGTCTGGCTCCGAGGTCGTGGCAACAATGGAAACTCAGAGGGAACAATGCTGCTGCTGGAGGCGAGGATCAGCGGATATACGAAGGCCCTGGATCGGTTGATACTAGAATTAGCCTCTATCCTAATGGTATGCTACTTGAGTGCAAACCCTACGGTGTTCTATGTGGCTAATTGCTTTTTGCAGACAAAGCCAAAAAACACACGGATCATTTCGCAAAACTCACACGTTATTTGGCGGCCAAGGAGATACGCAATGAACTTACGGAAAGGCGCCAGGGGTTGCTTCAGCAATTAAGACAGAGGCCCGATTCTTCTATTACATTTTCGGAAACGGTACGGCTTATTTTGAACCATATTACGAATTCATAAGAGCTAACAATTATATGCGCACTTTAGATGCTTTTCCTTTGGCCAGAAGATGAAATTCCAGTGGAGACAGCTCTTGGGAAAGACCTGGAAGCTCTGGATGCCATCCGTGAAGAATTTGGCTATTATATCTATCTATATAAGGAATCTCCAGATGAGCAAAAATATATTCGAGTCGATGGTCACGATCACGGAATTATCATCGAAATTGTCAAGCGGTTCCGAGCAAAATGGGCGAACCTTGTGACGGAAATGGGCATCAAAACCAAGTTATATCTAGTCCGAATTCCTAACGTCGATCTCCTGAAAACGGAAATAGGCTTGGTCGAATGCCGCCGACCTGGTTGCCGTACTATCGAGGCAGTACCTGTACTCTTCGGAGGACATTTATATTCGTCTGATTTGAGAGTTAGCTTTGATAGAGGAAATTTGCTTTCTTCAAAGAACGAGCTTCGCTTGCGTAGTGCCGTCAATCAAGCTCTTCAGAGCGTGCGATTCCTAGTGGGCCATGTGCGAATGCGGGTGAATTTTGGGAAATTTGTTCTTGAAAATTACCGAGTTCCTTCAGATTCGAAGCCACGGTACTCGTTTGAAGAATTTCGAAACATGCTTTTCTATGGGGGAACAAAGGGCCGTCTTATTCCTGGGTATGTCGCTCCCGTGCGTTTTGGGATTATCCCATTGCTAACGTTTTGCAATTCAAGCCTTGGATTTAAGCGCTGTGATGGTGACTTAATAACTCGATGTTCACAGGCTTCAGATATCCTTACACCGTTTGACCCACAGGTCGAATTGTTGGAAGATAATAAACCGTTCTACGCCGTAAATATCGAATTTGAAGATGTTAATGAAGCATTGCTCCGCTTGGAGGCCGAATTTAGAGAGTCCCGTTTCAGCCCCGATATTTTTGAGGTGTCCCAGCGACGGTGGGTAAAGCCTCATGGTGACTATGGACTTGGAGATAAACGACCACCACTTCAAATTGGGGTTGTAGACTTCGAAAAGTTTGTATTCCCCAAACCCAAACCCACTTAGTAGCTGAGGCAGTTTAATCGAAAACAAACATCTAACTCTTCAACAGATCTGATTGGCAATTGGAAATCAAAGCACTTGACTTTCAGGAACTGTCAACCATTGAAAAATCTCTAAAAAGCTTTGCTCACTCAGTCCAATTCAAGAGCGGTCCTACAGATGGGCTTCGTGGTGCTGCGAAACAGCGAGTTACATTTTCGGATTTTATTTCTGTTTCTAAAGTTACGGAGAAATCAGCGCTTAGGTATTGTCTGAAAGGTTCTAGGTACATCTTTGAGCTTGCGCGGTATGATACGTACCATCCCGCCGTTCATTCAGGTCCCATTTATACCAGCAGCAATTACCGTAACCAAATGAACCAAACGGCTGAAACGACATGGGGCGCATCCATATTTCACGACGAATGGGATAACATGCTAGGCAAAATTGGTAGCTTCAGGATTGGGGAAGCCGCCGATTGGAATGCTAGTCTGATCACCTTCTTTCCCTACGTTGATGATGTGCCCTTGACAGATGTTAATGCTGGATTTAACCAATTCATCCACTTAGTCAACCAGGTAGCACTGCTTTTGGCTCCCGAACGAGGTAGTGATGTCACTGAGCGGTTTGAAGTTGCTCCTAGTGAGCATATTAAACCTACGAAAACGAGTAAGGTCCCAAACAAGTCCTAGGCATAAGACACTGCTTTATCGTGAGGAGTTGCGCAGTTGTCGCAGTCTCTTGGAAAGGAAATTGCATCAATCGATGCCGAATAAGAGTTTGTAAACAGATTGAAGGATTGGCCAATGACCCATTAACATCGATGAATTGTGGCATTTGACATACGTTCTTTTCTCACTCCCAAATGTCCTAATTTTTTAACTCGTCTTCTTGATAATGTTTATGCGGACGGGTGGGAATTTGTCAAGGACGGATTTTTACCACCCAACGCATTAACATCAACTTTGCTGCAAACAAACGTAGTTGAGGCAAGCAATCATAACAAAGATGGTCCCTTCTTGCATTCGCTACCAAGGATCGTTTTCACCCTAAAGAGGCCAGATTTATATATTAACAGCCAGCAAGGAATATTAACGGGAGTTTACTAACAGCTCACACAGTTCGACTTCCTGATCCATGACTGTGTAGGTAGCAAATTTAATTCCATGTTAGAAGCCAAGTCCAAAAACCAGAAATATAATATCTCCCAGTTGTTTAACTCCGATGATGAGGAGGGCGTATAAGGAGCCCGCGCCGCAATAACCTGGCAATGATCTGTTCTCTAAATTTGTTAAAGGCCATAGGAAAGGCAAAGGGTCAAAACCAGTTTGAGCATATTTTGACAATTGCCTGGCATGATGAAAGGCCCCTATATGCGCAATATAACCCCAGGCATATCGTAGTGTTGAATAAGCCAAATGCAGGGCATTGTTATATCGGATAACTAGTTATCTAAAGTAATAAGATGACATATAATTAAGCATCACCACCACCCCCGGAACTGGATGGTCCTGTAGTAGCTTCACTAAGGAGCTTTTGGCGGAGGACTGTTTAGGACCTGTTAGATCGGAGACTATCTAAGCACAAAGAAAAATATTAGAAAACGTACACTCCTCGATTGTCCGTAGATTCATGCTCTTCAATTGCACGACTTTCTCCAACTCTCGTAGATTTGTGTCTAGCTCTTCGACCTTTGCGTTGTAGAAGGCGATGGCCTTTGGCATTGTCTAGATTTAAGCAAGGGAAAATTAGTTAGCGGATAGAAACTTGTGGGTTTCTTAGTAAAACAGGCGTAGTAAACGACCCTAATCCCATGATTCTAGGATACACCCAATTGCACAATACTAGGGAAGCGTAAAGCATAGAAATTACACACCTTCTCAACATAAAATCCCGTCCCCACATCCACAATTACATTCTTCCTATCTGCCAGGGTTCCTTTGACATACAAAGAGCTCGTCAACGGAACCAGAATATCGTCACTTTCCCCGGCCACAGTACCTCCCCCAGCACCATTTGTACCTCCGGTGGGAGGGGTTATACCGTCATTTATCGAGCGGATGCAATCGCGGAACTTTGACTGAGCGTTTCGTAATTTTGCGTGGGAGCTTGTCAGATGTTCCAGCTCTGAGCTCAGACGGGATTGGAGGGAGCGGAGTTGCGGGGTGGAAAGGGTTGCGAGGTCAACTGGTGATTTGGCTTTCAGGTTAGTTGATTAGAAATCTAGGAGCGGGAATTAAGGAATGATTTGTCTATTTTCCATAGATAGAGGGGCATGGAGTTGAGAATTGGGAACGGGAAATTTTGGGGCAGTTGGATTGTTTGGACGGACTTGCTCCTGGAGGGGTTTCACTAGGCTCTGGCTGCGCGAAAGAGGACTGCGAGGACATATTCTCGGTTTTGTTGTGTAGAGGGGTATGAATTGAATGGACAGAGGTAGACGATTAATTATTTTGGGATGTAAATAATAGTGATTGGGCATCCGGGAGGAGATGGTTCAGCATATCTTGTTATGTTGTTTGAGTTGTGGAGAGTAATTATAGTTTGACATACTAACAAATTTGATGGGTCTGGATGGAAGTTGTTAGTCGCTATGAAGGACAACCAGGAAAATGTGCCAGCACTATCGATATGCACTAATTGAGGAGAGCCTATGGGCTTCAAAATATATCATTAAATGGTTCATTTACAGAGAGAAATCTATGTAAAAGCGAGAGACAATTTCAGAAATGGAAATCTTTGGAAAAATTTGGTGTAAAATATAATACATGCGAACCTTTTGTCCAACCTATATTTGAGAAACACGGAGGACCAAAAGAATCAATTTTGACTCGCTCAGGGCCTTCAAATATTAGAAGGTGACAATATATTAAACTATCCCTGGACCCAAACCCTTATAATAATACATGTTGAGGGAATATCACAACGTAACAGAAAGTAAGACCACCTTCTTCTAGAGCCTATCAAGCAACGACTTGGTATAAAAGCGCAAATCCTGTAGTGATACTGTTTCCCGAAAATTCTCTAATCGTCGACATTGAATCTCCAGTTTGTTGTCTCTCTTCCACGACTTCCCAATGACGATTATCACAGGATACCCAATCAAATCTGCATCTCTGAGTTTCCATGTGAGACTCTTCTCTCTATCGTCAATTATCGCATCGACGTCGGCTTTCTGACTTTCCATGAGCGTGTCGTAGACTTGTTCAGCTTCCTTCTCCAGCTCTCTGTCTGAAATGATTATAACATCGAAGGGAGAGATGACCCTGGGCCAATTGAGTCCTTTGGGGTCTGCCAGGGTGTCCGCAACAGCAGCAATCATCCGGGAAACACCAATACCATGACATCCCATTTCAAGAGGAACCGATACCGTTCTGCTTGATTGAGCTAAAGCTGTTCTTTCCGTTGTTAAGCTACCTCTTAAAATTGAAGAAGGTATAGCCACAGAAGCATTTAGCACTTCGCTATATCGAGTTCCGAGATGGAATGTATGGGCAAGTTCAATGGCAGTGTGTGTTTCTACCGAGTTTTCACCGCACTTAGAACACCTGTCTCCAGCCGCAGCACTAACGCAGTCGAGTTTTGCATTAGTCCCCGGGTACTGGTGAATGGACAAGAATTGCACATTTAGCTGTTCTAGAGTTTCCTTGCTCTGTCCTGCTGGTAGTGGAGGACGATCGCAAGGTCGGACGCGGTAATCATAAATATCCAAAATAGCAGGATAACTAGATTGAGCCGCAGAGACTTGAGGATCTTGACTGGCTCTAGCTTGCCATTTCATCAACGGGCTGCTTACTCCGGCATCGAGATCCACTCCCGCTTCTCGAGCGATCGCTCTAACGGCATGTGAATTGATCTTGCGTTCCACTGGGTCGGAGTGACCCTCCTGTACCAGATACTTCGAGTAGAAAACTCTTACAAGAGTTTTTCTATCTTTTGAAATGCTCATCCACATGTCAGTTGAGATCGTAGGGGCTTGTTGTTTCCCTAATCCTGCAGACTCTGTATCGAGAATTGAATATGTTGATTGTTCGACAGGATCCTTGTATGCTTTCCCGTCGGAAAGTTCTTCATTGTATACATGACCGCAGCTGGAACAGCTAACAATAGTGTCTTCGCCTTTCGAATTTGGGAGATGAAATTCGTGACTTAAACTTCCTCCCATGTTGCCGGAATCTGCAGCAGCCACAATGTATGGCAACTTGAGCTCATTGAATAGTCGTATGTAGGCCTCTTTGACAGCGTTGTAAGTTTCTATTGCCTTCTCAGCACTGTAATCGAAAGTATAGAGATCTTTCATCATGAATTCTCTGCCGCGAAGTAACCCCTGTCGCGGCCTTGGCTCATCCCGATATTTCCTGCCTACAAATTCAAAAGTACTCGTTAGCAGTATATGGTGATTTGAAACCAGATCGGAACTCACCAAATTGATACAATCGTAATGGAAGGTCTCTGTATGAGCTCACAGAACTCTCTACAAGGGAGGTTATTTCCTCTTCGTGGGTCGGAGCAAGGAGAAACCTAGCCTCTTTTCGGTCTTCAAATTTAAAAAACTAATGTCCATTGTCTCAGTTAATGTATTGAGGGATTGGGAGGAAATTGCAGAATACCTCTGAATCCTTTTTGAGTCTTCCAGACTTTTCCCACAAAGCCTGGGAGGATATGGATGATAAAGATAGCTTCGATGCCCCTTGTCGCTACGGTAAACATACGACCAGTCAAATGATAGAAGACTTGGAAATCTTACCAAGTGTGCGCATGTGCTTATCAATCAGGCGTTCGAGCTTCTCCTGCACCCGCAGCCCAAGCGGAAGTAAATGGAATACCCCTGAATAGGCCTAAGAATGGTGAGCCAAAGAAAATAGAAGATGGGGACGTTTGATCCCACCTGACGAAGAAAACCGCCTTGAATCAGTAAATCATTTGCATCTGCCAAAGAATTGATCAGTCTATGTTCGTAAGTGTGAGGAGGTCTCGGATCATACCATGAGTCCCGGACTTTTTGCTGATTCCTCCCGTCGGAGTCCAGAAGCCTGAGAGTCGACTTCTTCCATCATTCTGTATATTAGTTAGCTCTGCAAAGCTATTCAAACACATTGAATGTTATGCAGTCAACATACATGAAATCTACATCGGTGAAATTGGGAAGGATACGGGATGAGAGGAAATCGACGAGGCCGTCCAGCTCCAAACAAGGTGACATTCATAGGAGCCACATTTAAAAGAGAGACTCAATTAAACATCCATAACGCATAAACTTAAAAAAAGAAAAAGAAAAACCCCTTCCAGATTTGAGATATATTGCCAATTCTATATGCAATTGAATCAATCTCATTTGATTGTCCAACCTTATAAAATTCGATGGCCCGTGCCTTCAGTGTCGGATTTTCGGAGAAACCCCTTCCGACGCATCCAGTATCAAAAAAATAACTTTTGGCTTCGAGAAAATGAGGGTTAGGAAACACATAATCTAGCAATTTCTGTGCGCTATACAGCCACAGTTCATACGATGGGGAAGTCAAAGACGAAGGGAAGGCGTTCTTCCGCAAACGATATTGCAATTTCGGCTGCGGAAAAACCTGCCAAACCTCCCGTCTCCAATACCGACTCACTTCCAGACCTCTCCGATGGAATTCTAGCCAACCTCACAAAGCGCATTGAACAGCGCTTACAGGGCCGGGTCGGCGCGGAAACTCTGCCACAGAAGGAGGTAAAAGCTCCCACCGATGAATTGGGAAATCGAAAATATGCGGGACCACAGGCTGAAGTTAAGTCGGATAACAGGAAGGAGAAGAAGCGAGATTGGAATGGAGAGGTAATAGCTCCTCAGGGAGCTGTAAAAGGAAGAGAACGGCCTAAGGGAAAACGAGAAGGACATGGAAATAAATTGGAAAATGAAATATATGCGATTGGAGGGAGTAAAGAGGACTACGACCTTCTAGCGGGAATTGACTCTGACTCGGAGATGGAAATGTCTGCGGTTACTCCCAAGCAGGACGGGAAGCAGGTTAACGAAAACACTCTCCGAAATGATATCGCACAAATGCTGAAGGGCGGTAATCCATCCCCGGCATCCAAACCTCCGAGCAAAAAAGTTTCCGTTGCGGAAGCTGTTACACCGGTTCCAGCTTCAAAGCCATCAAGAGAAGCAAACTCTCCGAAGGAATCCAAGCCATCAAAGGAGCCTCCAAAGAAAATTAACCTTAAGAAACCAACTCATGCAGAAGATAGTGAATCAAAAAAGTTGAACCAGCTCCATAACTCACGGTTGTCCAACATGGTTAGTTGTCATTTTCCCTTCAGTTCGATCCCAACTCAAATCTGACCTGGCGTTAGGTCGTCGAACCTCGACCTGATTGGTATGCCATACCTCTACCCCCAATTTCTTTAGAATCAACGAAGAGGAGCGGCATCTCCCGGCACATCTTGGACCGTATTCGGGAATATGCACTCTATCTCCTTGACTTGGAAAATCAAGCCTTTGCAGCTGCACAGCAATCGTTATCTTCCCGCAAGTTCTATTCCACAATTGTTTCTTCCGGAACCCTAAGCGATAAGGTGTCCGCCTTGACATTAGCGGTACAAGAGTCACCTATACATAATGTGAAAGCATTGGAGAACCTTGTTGGACTCGCTAAAAAGCGAAGTCGAGCCCAAGCTGTTGAGGTTCTTAGGTCGCTTAAAGATCTCTTTGCCCAAGGCACACTCCTTCCCAGTGATCGCAGACTCAAATCATTGGCCAACCAACCCGCATTGTTGGCTGCTCTTGAGGGTGTTCCTGGTGACTGGATGTCGTCAAATCCTTTACCCAATGGTTTAGAGCGGAGCCATCTCATCGTTTGGGCCTTTGAGGATTTTTTGAAAGAGCAATACTTCGAAATTCTGAAAATCCTCGAAGTGTGGTGTAATGATGAAATCGAATTTTCACGATCCAGAGCAGTAACCTATGTTTACGAGCTCTTGAAAGAGAAGCCGGAGCAAGAATCCAATCTGTTACGTCTTCTGGTCAATAAACTTGGCGACCCAAACAAAAAGATAGCTTCGCGGGCTTCGTATCTTCTACTTCAACTCGAACAAGCCCACCCATTAATGAAGACAACTATAATCTCAGCGATTGAATCAGACATACTCTTTAGACCAAGCCAAAGTCAGCACGCGAAATACTACGCAATCATTACTCTTAACCAGACCGTGTTGAGCAGTGGTGAGGAGAATGTCGCCTCTAAGCTTCTCGATATTTACTTCGGTCTTTTCGTTACGCTGTTGAAGCCGGCCAAGGATTCTGCGCGTCATTCTGAGCGTAAGCATGGCAAACATGATGGTAAATCTAAGAAGCGACAAGGTTGCGCTGCAGTTCCGAAAGGCCAGGCGCAGGAGGATGAGTTACGCGAGAAGCTTACTGCAGGTGTTTTAACTGGAGTTAATCGAGCTTACCCATTTACTAGTTCTGATGTCGAAAAGTAAGTCTGACCCCGATCACCTACTATTATTCATTCTGGTTTCTTACATCCATTTTTGCATTTTAGGCTTTCCAAACATATCGATACGTTATTCATCATTACGCACTCTTCCAATTTCAACACAAGCATCCAAGCTTTGATGCTTATCCAGCAACTATCCTCTTCTCACCAGGTTTCTTTGGACCGTTTCTATCGAACCCTATATGAGTCTTTGCTTGATCCTCGAATATCCACATCTTCAAAACAGTCGTTGTATCTAAATCTCCTATATAAATCTCTCAAGTTCGACTTGAATGACAAAAGAGTGAAGGCTTTCGTGAAGCGACTCGTTCAAATTCTCGGACTGCATCAACCTCCCTTTATTTGTGGAGTGTTCTATTTAATAAGGGAGCTGGAAAAGGCCTTTCCAAGTCTATCTTCACTGATGGATGACCCGGAGAACATCGAAGACGACGATGAGGAAGCCTTTAGAGATGTTCCTGAAGATGAAGAGCAGACTGTTGGGCGGGCGCCAGATCAGGCAGAGAAGAAAATGGAAATTCGATATGACCCTCGTAAAAGAGATCCTGAACACAGCAATGCTGATAGAAGTTGTCTCTGGGAACTAGTAAGTAGTGCTCTTGATTTTATCTCATATGACTGGACGGTTGTCACTAATCTTAAATGTAGCTTCCTTTTCTTTCTCATTTCCATCCCTCCGTTTCTGTCAACGCTTCCCATTTACTAGATCACACCACCATGTCCGGAAAGCCAGACCTTTCAATCCACACCCTTACTCATTTTTTGGACAGATTTGCCTACCGCAATCCCAAAGCGGCCCCCGTTATGCGTGGGAATTCGATTATGCAGCCTCTCGCAGGAGGCGAGAGCAAGGGCTTATTGGTTACCTCTGGAGGAACTACTGCCAAGTGCCAAGAACCTGTGAACAAAGAAACATTCTGGAAAAAGCAATACGATGAAGTTGCCGCTGAAGATGTATTTTTCCACGAGTACTTTAACCGCATGGATCAGGACAACGCGCGCAAAATTAAATCGAAGAAGAAATCTGGTTTCCGGGGTAGGGGTGGAGATGGAGATGAGTATGATGCAGAGTCGGAGATTTGGAAGGCGCTTGTTCACTCCCGACCGGAGCTTGAGGGTGAAGGGGGAAGTGAGGATGATATCGATGTTGATGATTTGGCGTCAGCTATGGGAGATGGAGATGATGGTGATCTTGAAGATCTCGACATGGATGATGTGGAAAGTGGCGATGATGAGGGAGAGCTAGGGGAAGAACCAGAAGACAAAGAAGCCGTTGTGGCCGAAGGAAGCGAAGAGTTCGAAGGATTCGGAGGCGAGGATGCATTTGAGATGGACGTCTCAGATGAAGATGCCTTTCGTGACAGTGATGAGGAAATACCTTCTGATCTGGATAGCGAAGTTCAAGAACTTATCGCTGCAGCTACGGACAAGGGAGGCAAGGGAGGCAAGCTTACGAGAAGGCAAAAGAAGAGGAAGCTCAAGCACTTACCGGTATTTGCGTCTGTGGATGATTATGCTGCCTTATTGGCGGATGATGACCCTGATGGTGGCTTGTGATCCATTTTCCGATGTACATGGGAGCGCCATACATGTTGGAATATTTCGATAGATGTTAAAATTTACATACCAGTTCCGTGATCTCGTGGTCATTGTTACGATATGTGCTCATTAACATCATACACCCTAGGGGAGAAGCAGGAGTTATATACAGCGCCGGCAGCTGGAGACTACCCTAAGGCTAACTGAGACAGACGTTGATCTCCGGAACTATCAAATGGACCGGTGCGATAGTACTACCCATCCAGAATTAGCCATCCCCAATGACGAATCCATTCATTATTAACAGGGCTCAACGGAGCAGAATAAAATGTAAATTAAACCGTAACATAGTTCATTCGAATAAGATATGTTAATTGAACAGAATCAACGGATTCCTCCCAATGTAATCCCAGGAAATCCCAATTCATGATTCAGGTGCTTAGAAAGTAACTCATCCCTCTTTTCAGAAACGGCCCCACTGCCCTCTTCATCCAATTTATTTTTCCTCAACCGAGCCTCAATGACCACACAGGCTTCAGCCCACGCAGCGCAGGTCCCTGCCAGCCCCTCGAAAAGGCTGTAGGGAGTATCTGGCATGCGAAACCGGAGCTCGCCAGGAGATATTCGACGGTGGAAAGGTGGAGTCTTCTGCGCATAGAGCAGCAACGACAAGGCT
This sequence comes from Paracoccidioides lutzii, assembly GCF_000150705.2. NCBI lineage: Eukaryota > Fungi > Ascomycota > Eurotiomycetes > Onygenales > Ajellomycetaceae > Paracoccidioides > Paracoccidioides lutzii. The sequence goes on along the minus strand of NW_015440954.1, from coordinate 287,695 downwards.
CTCGACAGAAAATAATCTGGCGTGAGGTCCTCTTCTTCTGAAGGGATAATGCCAGTCCTGTCTCTGAATGAGAGTTTCGCCTGAGCTATGTTTTCCTGTCCATACTCAAAGCTATCGTGTAGCATTAGGAAGGGCCACGCGTTTCCGGAGATGCCATGACACAATCCGCCGCCTTTGAATAGCAGTCCTTGTTCCCAAACTTGCTCACTGCCAAGCCGGATGGCTTCATCCCAATCTGGCTCCCAGAATGACCGTGTTAGGTCGGGGATGCTTCTTGCTTGGGCAAGCAGGATAAGTAGGCCTGGGGAACCGTGGCAAATTTGTACATAAGGGGAATGACGGGAGGATGAGTGAATTGGAAGTGATGAGGGAAGGTGGCCGCCATTCTCGATGGTAAGCCTGCATAGGCTATTTATAGTTTGTGCGATGATGGGTAGATGGTGGGTGGCTCCATCGTCAAGCTCCTCAAGATTGCAGGAAAGAAGAATGGCCAAAATACCAGCTAGATCAATGTTAAGTCGTTTTCACCCCAGTAAACTGGAATACTTGCTTACCTGTCCCATGAATTCTGAAGGCAATTTCAAGTCAGCATAGGTCATCCAAGGAAACGTAGGAGATGTTGTGGGGGAAATGCTCACGCTCCGATGTAGTATTTACCATGCCATGGCCACATAAGTAGTAGGACACTCTATTGTCCATATAACTATTGATATTCGTCTACGCCTAGCCTTCCAGTCTCTAAAATTACATTCACAATTCTTAGGATCATCGTGAACAGTAGAATCAAAACATCCATATTTTCCTCATCGAGGCAGTGTTGGCGAATGTACAAAAGAGCCCACAATAGGCCAACACGTCCGTATAATGCTTCATCGCCGCCTAACATTGTCCCCTGTTTGAGAGATAGCTCAGCAGCGTTTTGAAGAATATTCAGGTCACTCGAATCTATCGCTCGCGGTGTAGGTCGAGTAATCGCCGCTATGATACGGACGAGAGAAGCACCAAGAGTTCCTGAGGCCAAAGGTGAAAGACTCCTTGTCCTCAACTGACTGACCCCTGATACATTAGGGTTAATCCTCGAACTAGCCAATTGGACCAATTCAGATGCCAGAGACGGGATTTCGTCTTCATTTGCTATATAGCTAACCTGCTCCTCTAGCCGGAGAAACGTGAGAGCAATTCCTATTTGGAATGTTCAACCCCCAGACAAACCTTCGCATAGATGGAAAAAGCAGAACACATACCAAGAGACCCGTTGTAGATGGTGCCAAATGCATTGCTATCATCAGGATGCGGCTCTGGGTCTTCAGCCTTGAGAATACCCGTGGCGCACTTTACAGCCTCACACAATTCAGCTCGAACTTGGTGCAGTAACTCGTTCTCCAATTTGATGAGCTGAAGCTCGTTCTCGTAATATTGAGGAGCCATAAAAATAACACCAAACTGTTAAACTATATGTTCAATATTGTCAACATTGCCATTAAGATGAACGTTGGTGGGATGCTGTTCTCCCAAGACTGCCGTGACGTCATTCGAAAGAAACCTTTGAACAGGAAGCTTGACAGAACCGTGTAGATATAGACTTATTTCCAATGTTGCACTGAAAACCGCCCCACTCAGATGCAATTCGTAGCGAGTTAACGACGAATGTAAAAAAGAAGTTCTGGTTGAATAATGGGATTCGTCGGCCGCATGTTGATAGCTTGTTTGAGCCTCATGCAATTATGCCACCAATTCACAATAAAAAGACTTTAAATTCTCTAGAGCAAGAGTAAAGGCTTGAACTTGTAATAAATGCTATTAAAAGCAAGAAATATCCTCAATTCATGAAGCTGCAAGGCTATTTAATGTGTCACATTCAACTTTCATCTATCAACCTTATGACCAGTTTGCATGCATGAATTTATGTACAAATTCATATATATTATCTTCTGTTAAAGAGGATAGGCTAGTTTAATGAGTATTAAATCTAGCTAAACAAAGATTTCCTCTCTAGCTGGCATTTATTGAGGATATAGCTTTACCTTTTTACATTATAACATTTTATTACTAATTTCCCTCTCTCTTTCTCCCCACCTTCCCTTCAAAATTGTTAGCAAGAACTGGATTTTGAGATTGATTAAATGCTGTATAAAGCTCTAAAACTACTATTCCAGACACTATAATCATGACCAGGCTAAATGTGAAGATATAAAAATTATTCAAGACTAGTTTAAAATTTTTTAATTTATTTCTAAAACTTCTCTATCTCTTCTATTGCTACATATATCATAACATTATATATGGTCAACTTTTTATATAGTGATTACGATCTCATCGCAAAGTATCTTTTTAAAGACTTGCTAAATCAGTTACGAGGCTCACTTCAGAAGATAAAGCAAATATATGATATCTTAGTTGATCCTCAGAATGAAATTTATCAAAAGATAATATCACAACTTCTTATTTTTTTCTGAGGTAAGAGATAGCTCTTGACCTTAAGTCTGAAATAAGTAATCATGATGTGACTTTTCAACTTCCAGATATCTTTGAATGCATTTGCAAAGGTAATTCAACTACAACTACTTTTGATATTGTTAGCGCAGCTCATTATTTAAAATATACCAGATATTGATATCTGGTAAGCTATACTTGATCTCATAGTTATCATCTCACAATCAACTTCACTGGCAAGCATCTATCCTACCTTTTATAGTATATTAGTCAAATTCACCTCATCATTATAAAAAAACTCTAAGTAGAGATGTAAGTTGATAAATATAAAAATCTTTAAGAAGATATATAACTGCATATTTCAGAGTACTGAGAACTTTTTCAATAAGTACTTTGAGAGAAAAGACTAGAGTGACAATCAGATACTATTTGTCAACATGTGCTAGTTTCAGATAATAATAGAAACTGGGTTCAGTTTTCTAATACTTCTATACAAAGTGATATTTTTATCTAATAATTTTATTTTCAAGAAAGTTTTCTTTCAGAATTATATTACATCTATTACATCACAGTAAGCAAAGTAGATCTTACTGATTCAAATACAAAATGATAAGTTGATTTCCTTCTAATGGCTAGAAGCATAAGCCTTTTACAAAATAAATATAATTGAAGAGATATTCTGATAATTAATGAGCTGAAAAAATCAAAAAAGAAGATCAAAATCAAAGTTATATTATTGTAAATAATCTACTATATATGTGATATTATAAGAGGTTGAACCCCTAGATTTGCTCTGGCTGGCTGACTCAGCCTAGCCATCATTTGCATGTGCGCATGTGATCATGCTATGTGAGCTTGCTTAAGCTCAAGTTCTCATCTCATTCTTTTCTTCCCTTTCTCAAGCAATTCGTCCTTGTTATATAGGAGGACTAGCCTCTAGTTCTTAGAGCTTAACCCTTTACATTACGAATTGCTTCACTCCTTTCATTGATAGGCCACTGGGAGCCTTAATCCTGTATCACAAAGCTCAGCAAATGTGCTGATATATGATAGGCTATTGAGAGTCTTAAATCCTGCATCATGAAGTTCAGTGATAGCACTGATATATGAATAGACTGGATTAGCAATCATGCTAACAAATGAATAAGCAACATTGAAAATGTCTAGCTGAATGAGATAAAGTGGCAGACTTGTACAACAAATGAATCAACATGAAGCAATGAGCAGGGACACCTTCAGCAGCTTCAAACAACAATGGATGACCTTTCTTCAACAGCAGAAATAGGTCCAATGTGAGAACAAAGATTTAATAGCAGCTCAGCAAGCTGAAATAGCTAATCTATGACAAGCTTTGAACACTCCAACATCAACCCTCTCTCAATTGAACTCACAATCACTCATTGCAGTCAGAAGATCAAAGATCAAACTACTGGACTGCAAGAAGTATGATGATTTTAATCTGAAGCATTACCCTCAGTGAGAGCTAAAGCTTCAATCAAAACTTAAGATTGATGAGAAAGCTTTAGGTAATAATGAGAAATGTGCTTGGTATGTATACTCAAGACTAAAAGGAATGGTAGCAGCTCAAGTTTATCTCTGAGTTGAGAATAATAAGGACAAGATCAACTTCACAGTAGAGAGCTTACTGAAGCAGACACACATGCTCTTTAGTGATTCTGCATGACAGAAAAAGACTATGCAAAAGCTCAACAATCTACAATAAAGTAGAAGAGCTCTCTTTGACTTTCTGCCTGGATTTAATCAGCTACTGCTGGAAGCTGGTGGTCACAGATGAAATGATCATATTAAAAAGAGGTATTTGAAATCTGTTCTAAGCATGAAGCTGAGGGAAGGCATGATGAGTGTAAGAGAACTATCTCTCTATAAGAATTACTGCAGAGAGCTTAGATTAGTTGATCATCAACTCTCTGAGCTTAAGACTTTAAGGCATTGGTCTAAACATTGTGAGGACAGATCTTCTTTGAATCATATGACATCTAATTCACATTCTCTACTTTGTCATGCTGTTCTTAACTGATGAAATCAGTCTCAAGCTTCTACTGATGATCTGATAGATCTCTCTCCTGGTGCTGTGACCCCAAGTGCCTGCCACATCAAATTGATAAATCAGACAGAGGTTAATCAATGAGGAGAGCAAGGCCTGTGTCTGAGATGTGGAGCTGAAGGTCATATGATTAAGAGCTGCTCATTCAAATCTTTTATACACTCTGCTATCTCCATGATAGCTAAGGTGATCCCTGAGCCAGTACTGGATGACAATAATGTGAATATGAGTGAGGATTTGAGAAAAGAGTAGCTCCAACCAAAAGACACTGAAAGGAGTGAAATAAAAAGCTTATGAGAAAGCAATGAAGAAGATTTAAATCTAAGATGATATTCAAACCCTTCACTGTTGATGCTTTAGTAGATAATGCCTTTTCAACTAGAGCAATGATAGACAGTGAATGTAATGTCTATGATCTTATTTCTCAATTCTATGTTAACAAGCATAAGCTCCTGTGCATTGAAATTCCCTCTGTTAAAATGACTAACTTTGAAGACTTCATGAGACTCTTCACAAGCATAGTGACTGGCATTCAAATTGATATAGATGGTCATATAACTGAATGAGCCTTTCTTTACATGGTGAATGAGTTATATGATCATGATATGTATCTAGGTGACTCTTGGCTGGCCCAGCAAAAGGTGACTGTGATCCTTCATCAAAGAATTGTGAGATTTGAAGAGAGTGGCATAGAGGTAGAGTCTAGTTCAAATGCAAAAGTTGATGTGATTCCCATCTCTGCTGTAAGCTTTTCTAGACTTGTGAGTACTTGAGAGAAGTGAAACATCAAGATCTTCACTGTCAGTTTGACTGACATTCAAAAGACTTTAGAAGTGAAATTAAAGATTGACCCTAGACAAAAGCTGCCTGAACATTATCATGAGTTTTTGAACATATTTGATAAGGAAGTCACTGATGCTCTACCCCCACTTTGTGGCTCAGGTAGAGATCATGAGATTGAACTGATTAAATAGACTGATGGTAGCACAGAACAACTCTCTTGGGGCCTATTATATAATATATCTTGAGAGGAACTACTGACTTTGCAAAAAACTCTTACAGATTATCTGAATAAGAGTTTTATTAGAGTGAGCAACTCCCCTGCAGCCACTCTCATACTATTCACAAAGAAGTCTGGGGGTGAACTAAAATTCTATGTGAACTATTGAGCTCTTAACAAAATCACCTGAAAGAATTGATATTCTTTATCATTAATCAGTAAGACTCTACAGTGAATTGAACAGGCTAAATGATTCACTAAGCTGGACATTATTGCAGCTTTTTACAAGATTCAAATCACAGAAGGTGATGAGTGGATGATGGCCTTTAGAATCAGATACAGACTATTTGAGTGGCTGATTACACCCTTTGATTTGACCAATGCTCTGAGCATATTTCAAAAATATATCAACTGAGCATTATATAAATATTTGAATGACTTCTGCTCAGTCTATTTAGATGACATCTTGATATTTTTCTCAAGAAGCTTACAGGAGTATTGTGAGCATATACAAAAGATGCTTATGCATCTACAGAAAGCAGGCTTGCAGGCAGATATCAGAAAAAGTGAGCTTGAGGTGAACAGCATAAAATATCTTGAATTCATCATTGAAGTGAGCAAGGGTATATAAATGAATTCAGAGAAGATTAAAGCTGTTTTGAAATGAGTGACATCTACTACTCTTAAAGGTGTACAAGGATTTATAGACTTTGCTAATTTCTATAAACAATTTATCAGAGATTTCTCAAAGATTGTGACCTCACTGACAATTCTTAGATGCAAGAATATTTCTTTTTTGTGGATGAGCAAGGCTGAGGAAGCTTTTAAGCATCTAAAATCAATGTTTATCTCTGCTCCAATTCTGCTTCAATTTGACTCTGACTGTGAGACTATATTGAAAACAGACTTCTCAGATTACACCTCAGAAGGAGTGCTGCTACAATATGATGAGCAGAGCATTCTACACTCATATGCCTTCTTCTCTTGCAAGTATTCACCTGCGGAATGCAACTATGAGATTCATGATAAGAAGTTATTAGTGATAATTAAGTGTTTAAAGAAATGAAATGCTGAGCTACAAAGTGTAAAGGAATTCAAGATTCTCACAGATTATAAGAATCTAGAATACTTCATAACTACATACAGACTAAATGAAAGACAGCTACATTGAATGAATATTCTCTATCAATTCAACTTCAGAATTGATTACTGGCCAGGAAAGTTAAACACTGAATCAGATGCTCTATTGTGAAGAGAGTAGAACATGTCACAAGATGCTGATGATGAGAGAATCAAGCAGAGACAAGCTCAACTACTTAAGTTTAATGTACTAGCACCTGGAATGGAATCAATAGTGACTGCTGCCAGTGTGAAACCTGAGATGTCTCTTCAAGCTCAGTGAAATGAGACTCACAAAAATGACAAGATTCTGCAGCATCTGAAGCAAACTCTTTGTGAGAAAAGATTTAGATTTTCTTCTGAACTCAGCATTAAGGTCTTTGTCTCTAAGTGCTCTTTAAATGAGAATAAGGAGCTTCTCTTTCAAGATTGTAAGTGAGTGTCAGACTTCAAACCTCTTCAAACCAGATTAATGCATGAGACTCATGACTCACCTCTTACCAGCCATCCTGGGTGAGAGCAAATGACAGGAGTTCTAAGATGTGAGTTCTACTGGCCAGGCTATGCCACTGATATGAGAAGAATGATCAGAAACTGTCATCTTTACAGATCAAACATCATATGAAGAGATCAACATCAGAGACTGCTTAAGCCTCTTCTCATTTCTGAATGCATGTGGCAAGAGCTTTTCATGAACTTTATTGTGAATCTATCAAGCTCTAAAGAATACACAAACATCATGATTATAATGAACAGACTGATCAAAAAAATTATATTAAAAGCAGTTAAGAAAACTGATGCAGAGATAGTAGCTAGAGTGTTCCTTCACATCATCATCTCTCAACATGGCATCTCTAAGGTGGTAGTATCAAATCAAGAATCAGCTTTTACAAGCATATTTTGAACTTGAGTGTGTGAGAAATTAGACATTAAGAGATGACTCTCTACAGTCTATCACTCAGAGACTGATGAAGCTACATAGTGAATGAATCAGACTCTGAAAATCTATCTACACAAGTACATTAGCTTTCAACAGAATGACTGATGTGAATGACTTTCTCTAGCAGAGCTGATCATCAATAATAGAGATGCTGTCTCAATGGGTGTGAGCTTATTCTTTTTAACACATCTTTTTCACATCTTCTCTATTGATATAGCCAATGCATCTCCTGTTGAAATGTCACATAATTTCATTGAGTTTGCAGATGATTATATGAGAAAGACTTATGAAGTGTTGAAGTGAGCTCAAGTAAAAATGACAGATGCTCAGCAATCTCAAGAGAAATACATAAATAGATAAAGAGACCCAGCTTCAAGCTTTCAACCTGGAGATAAGATCTGGTTGAGCTTAGAGAACATGAGAACTAATCATCTGTGCAAGAAGCTGAATGCAAAATACAATCAATATACTATGCTAGAAAAGATAGAATCTCATACTTATCAACTGAATATCTTACTCAGCATTCACAATGTCTTTAATGTAAAGCTCCTACATGCTGTGGTGACAGATTCCCTGCCTAGTCAGAGACAAACTGACTGGCAGCCACTCACTATAGAGACCCTGAAAGGACCTGAGTTTGAGATTGAGGAAATTCAGAGTGAATGAACCTATCAGAGAAAAAAGCAATATCTTGTTAAATGAGTAGGTTGGGCTGAGCCTACATGGAATGACACAAGTCTCCTACAAGAAGTGAAGGCCTTGAACACTTGGGAGGCCTCTCAGCAGGCAAAATTAGATGTAAAGAGAGCTTTAAATAGTCATAAAGGCCTGCAACAAAGAGGGAGAAGGGGGGTATTATAAGGGATTGAACCCCTAGATTTGCTCTGACTGGCTGACTCAGCCTAGTCATCATTTGTTCCTGGCTGGCTGACTCAGCCTAGCCATCATTTGCATGTGCGCACGTGATCATGCTACGTGAGCTTGCTTAAGCTCGAGTTCTCATCTCATTCTTTTCTTCCCTTTCTCAAGCAATTCGTCCTTGTTATATAGGAGGACTAGCCTCTAGTTCTTAGAGCTTAACCCTTTACAGATATTTTTGTTGCTTAATTTATCTGATAATTTATTCACATATTCATTACCTGTAAGATCAAAATGAAGATGTAAGTATTTAACTGCTCAGGTTTCTATAGCTTATATATCATTAATGTCAATGTAAACTCAAAATTATTTCTTCATATGTTTGTAAACTATATCATGATGAGTGATAAAAAGCTAAGATTGAATATCTTTATTGCTAGAAATAAAGATGACAGCAAATCAATAATTATCAAAAAGTTTGAATTCTCAAAAGAAATAATACTACAGCTAAGTGAAATGTATTATAGCGCAGCTGCTTATATATAAATTAAAGTTGATCCGCTTTACTATACTCTCAAAGTTTGATTCATTTCAACCTCAATCATATTTGATTGCTCATATTGATTTAATTTAATTTACAATCATCTATATATTTAACTGCTTGTTCATTTTTTATTCTAATTCTTAGTTTAGTATTCTCATCGCAGCTACTTAATTAGATATATAAATTGAAACTATTATCTTATTATCATTTTGATTCTAGTTAAGTCAGAACAAAATACTTTTTTTTAACATGTTATTATATGCTGTATAACTATATATTTTCTCATAAATGATGAAGAACTAAAGAGTGTAGTCAAGCTCTTATGAGGATCAGAGAAGTAGCATTTAGAGATGGAACTTCTCAAGCTAGCAGCTCTAATAAAAAATATTTAAAAGATTATCAGAATTATTGATTACAATATTATTATTAGCATAATTGACATATTCTATAATTAATTTTTGATAATAAGTATTATAATTTAAAAGTATACTTCTCAATATAGTCTTCTTATTTTATCAATCTCAGTTATTCACTGAGTCTTTTTTCTTAAATACTCATCAAAAATTATTTTTCAGAAAATACAAATATTTAGACAAGAAGATATAGATATTCAAATAATTATATTTTATTAATTAATTATTGAGAACTTTTTAGCAGAGGAATAAACTTATTTTCTTTATTTAGTTAGTATATAAGTCAAGTCTCTTTGATAAAAATAATAAAGAACTTTATGATAATTATGTTCTCTACTATCTGATAATATCATCTGTTAACCAGCTAATCTATAAGTATAAATTACTGTTAGAGCTACTTATGACACTTTATGATATAATAAAGATATATTAGTTTTTTTATCTGAATGAAAATACTCTTTATTAAAATATTTCAGAGAATAATATAATAATAATTAATTTTGAAAAGATAGATGATTACTATGACATGTTAATTGATTTAAACCTTGTTAAAGAAGTTGAAAATGAGTGAAGTAATGCACACTATCAAACTAATACAATAAAGTTCATGACAATTGAAGCACTTGTTAATGTTAATCATACTTATCAACATGATTTTAAGTCTTTCTTCTATATGCTTATCTGATAATATATTCATCACAGCTGAAAAAAACTAAATAAACTACAAAGATAAAAACAGGTTTTATCACAAGACAGTTTGCTAAGAGAATAATATACTGAAACTTATATGAAAATTGCAAGAATCAAGTGAAGTGACATACAAGCTGATGGATTTGAATACCTTCTGCAGAAGTTTCTACTGAGATTAGAGTGTGTCAAACTCCTTTGCAGAATCATATAAGGTATGCTATTTCTTTATAAGAAGGAAAAAATTATTGTTGAAATATCATAAAACTCACAAATACTCTATGATCCTATTTTTAAGGTGTATGATGATGTGATAGTGCTGATTGAAGCTTAATATGTTTAATGACTACTTTGTTATGATGTATTAATAGTATTGTTTGTATTAGTTAGCCTGCTTTATTATGATGAATAAGTATTGTTTATGTTAGTTAAGGCTGCTTAATGTGTACTGTCTGATTTATTGAGTATTTGAGACCTATTGTTCAATTGCTTGCTAATTAGCCTCCTGGTTTTTAATGCAACCAAGTCCTTCGGCATCCTTTTCCTAAATTTCCAGCTGTCTATTTGTTTATTCAAACATCCACTTCTGAAGATGAAATCGGTCTGTATCCTGCTATTGGTCCGTCTCCCCAGCCTTTGCGCTATTTTTGAGTCAAGGGAAACCAAACAGATCATGTGATGGGATTTCAACCATTCAAACAGAGATTCAATGGTGTTTTAACTCCTTTTCCATCATTACCATTTATCCTCAATTACTCTATAGTTTTTGGCACCATGTTTGAGGTCGTGGAGAACGGTCCTTCGGTGGAGGTCAATACGATGTTTGACGTTTCCACTGTGTAGAATGAAGCCGGACTAACAATCCTCCGATACCCGAACTCCGAGCAACTTCTCCGCATTTTTATCCCCAACCTCAACCCGTCATTCGCTGTCAAACTGCAGCCCGGTGTACGGTTCACCATGATGCCTTTAACTGCCCGATCGCTTTTAAAGAGGGTCTCTGTCCCACGGCTAAGGACTGGCTATGTGACATCAGTCATCCGGGCCACCAATGCCTCGAGGTCGCTTAGCTCTCGCGCATCCGAGCGGGCGGCTCTTCCCACCATCGCCAACTACCCCAGCCGCGTGCGTTCACACTCTCCGGCCAAAGTTGCTCTTTCGCACCCATTTTCAAGATGGAGTTCCTCTTCTTCCACGTCTGCGACACCAGCATTGAAGAAAACTCAACTATATGATCTGCATATTACCCACAAAGCCAAAATGGGCCCTTTTGCCGGATACTCTATGCCATTGCAGTACGCTGACCTTAGCCATATAGAGAGCCACCACTGGACCAGAACCAAGGCTAGTTTGTTTGATGTGAGCCATATGTATGTCCCAACGAATATTTCCTAATTCTTTTGGGGCTTTGAGGTTCAACGGCACAATGGAGCTTATTTCGCTAACAAATGCGTTTCAGGGTTCAACATCATATTCGCGGGCCTGGTGCTCTAGACCTTCTCATGAAAGTTACACCTTCATCCCTGAACCTGCTCCATGATAACCGATCAACTCTCTCCTGCCTCCTCGATGAAAAAACTGGTGGTATCATCGACGACACTGTCATTACCCGTCTGGGCCCCGAATCATTCTACGTTGTAACAAACGCCGGTCGACGCAAGGAAGACCTAGAATTCCTCCAGAAAGAAATTGATGAATTTAGACAGTCACATGACCCTTCATCCCGCGAATCCGTCATTAACTGGTCTATCCTCGATAGCAGAGCTCTCGTCGCCCTCCAAGGCCCCTCAAGCGCCGCTGTTCTCCAGTCCCTCATTACCCCCGGCGAAGCGTCCATAGACTCCGACCTCAGCACACTTCACTTCGGTCAGAGTCGTTCCTTACATCTCAATTTACCAGATGGCACACACACACCATCCCGCCTCCTCATTTCTCGCACAGGCTACACCGGGGAGGATGGCTTCGAAATTTCTATCCCCACCGACAATGATCCGCAGCTTCCCATCAAAGTCACCGAGCTATTCCTCTCCAACCCTGAAGTCCGTCTTGCAGGCCTAGCCGTCCGCGACTCCCTGCGTCTTGAAGCAGGAATGTGTCTGTATGGCCACGACATAACCATCGCACAAACTCCTCCAGCAGCCGCCCTTGGCTGGCTCGTCGGCAAGGACAGACGCGACCCATCGTCCCCTGCTTCTTCCTTTAATGGTGCCGCTGTCATTCTTCCGCAACTCGAGTCGCCGGCTAAAACGCTCAAAGAGCGACGCGTCGGGCTGACTATTGAGGCTGGACCTCCTGCGCGCGAAGGTGTACCAATTGTTGATATCGCTGATGGTACGACGCAGGTTGGGGTGGTTACATCTGGTTTGCCAAGCCCCACGCTGGGAGGAACCAACATTGCGATGGGATATGTGAAGCAAGGGCTTCATAAAAAAGGGACAGAGGTCGGCGTTTTGGTTAGGAAAAAACTGCGGAAAGCTACTGTTACTCCTATGCCTTTTGTGCCGAATAAGTTCTACAAGGGGTGAATTTAGGTTTTTATTTCAGGTTGGGTTCCTTCATTTATTTTGCTTTGTATTGTCCTTTGAAATCTTTGTATCTTGTTGTGCAAATATGGGTGGCTTTGACCCCGGAATGTTCAACTCAATGGGTGAGGGGATCCAGTTCCGTTCAAGAAACCATCGAATATTTCAGTCCAGGATATCAAGTGATATTCTTGATCTGTGAGATATATTTCCACAAAATGTAGAAACGCCTCTAAATAATCCACGAGCCTGCTAGTTAGTTGATTCGCTTGTTACTGCGCAAAAAATGTAAAGAGTAAATACCATTAAGCTTGAGGAAAAGACGGGAAAAATGGACCCATTTTTGCAATTTCTGGCTCAACTTAACCAGAAAACGGACATTAATAGCAAAAGAAAAATACTCTCTCCCACCCGCTCGATCTCCGAAAACTGTATTCCTAGGGAGCGATCTGATGGGGAAGGATGGAAAATCATTGAGAACCAGAAAATAGAAAGGGGCAAAATAATAGCTTGACGTGTGATGAAAATTAAAACAGTGTCAGGATCGAGATTGGTGGACGTTGCAGCGGAAAAAGGCAGAAGAACAAAGGGGAAGCCAGAAATGAGGGATTCAGCTGCATTGGTGAATTAAATTGGTTGCAAGCTGGAGCACAACAAATGAACAACAGGGCAGATGGTCAGTTAAACGTCATGGATTCAGAGAAAAACCCAAAATGCGTTTAATGGGCAAGCAGACAATAAGAAAATAAAAGAGGAAGAAGGTGGTTAACCGTGGACGGGCACTTGGTCATATCCTGGCCAAGGGTTTTCTCCAATGATATTAAAATTCACACCAAATGGAAGAAGGGAGTAAAGAGGGACAAGGAAACAAGCCAGAATACTGAGTAGAAGAAGTAGAGAAAGAATACCGTAAAAAGAAAAAAAGAACAGAGGCATGAAAACGACAGTAGAATTTAATGACTGTGGAAACCCTTTCGGAGGGGGATAAAATCCGGGGCGTTTCTCAAAAGTCCCGAGGAGAATATCCGCCAAAGCCAAATGCGCATCTCAGCCGGTATGTTAAAACTCATAACAAGACCAATTTCAGCAGAGCTGCTGATAAATAGAGACTCCCAAGATCCCTATTTTAAAAACAAACGAATTCCACCATCGAAAAGCATGAAACGGACGACCCATTAAGTAAAAGAAGGGCGAAGGAAACCTCCAGAGGAAGAAAAAACATCTCCTTTAACTACCTCCAATCCTCCATCCAATTAAACATATTTTAGTTCCTACCTTGGGCTAAGCATATCTGGCATCCTTGCCCTCAGAATCCTGATACACCTCCCTCACAATCCCCCGCGCACCAACTTCAGCATAGTAAGCAGTGTTCAACATTTCCTTAACGCCCGGGATTCTTGTGGGACTCCTTAAATTCCGCCATATTCTGGGTCAAGCGTCCCCTCAAATGGACTGCCTATGGTCTACCTCCTTCGTTGTTCCCATAGCCTCGTGGAATAAATCAAATGGTGTACGTAGTTTGCATACATTTGGGGGGGGCGGCCTGGCCATTCGTCTCTTGCTTCCATTTCCTTTTCTTTCTGCAGGGGGCGTTGAAATTCACACATTCCCGTTATCGTCGGAATCTGAACTGGAGTCTTAAATCTTCAGTGGGTTTGCCCTGGCAATTCAACACTTCCTCCTTGTCTCTCTTGTCCTGGTAGCTCGAGCGTCCAGTTGCGCGATGCGAGGAATTGGGGGGAGCTAGTTAGAGCACAGAGACCAAAAACTTCCTTTCGATGCATTTTTATATGTTTGACATCGTGCTTCCCCTATCTTGCGATGAGACAGACGGTGAATAACATTTTCCATCCAAAAAAAAAAAAAAAAAAAGAGGATCTGAGGGTTTTTAGCTCACTGGCGACTTTACCATGGATTTGTTATTTCACGTATCTTATCAATCTCTCATATGCCTCCCGACGGCAAGCCTTTTCATACTTTCCATTTTTTTTCCAATTTTTTTTTTTTTTTTTTTTTTTTTTTTTTTTTTTTTTTTTTTTATATATCTTTGACGAGGACTTGAACGCAATCGTTTCTGGATGGTCCAGCTTTCGTTTGGGGTATTCCCCCTTAGTTAGCGGGTAGTTAACTTGGCATCCTTCACATCTTCGTCCTCCTCATATGGCTCAAAAGACAATCGATAACTACAGACAGGGCAACTCCTGTTTTCTTGTACGTCTTTAACCGCGGGCGCTGAGAGCAGAAATATACAGCACTCGAATGGAAGAAACCTGTTGATCAAATAGCGTCCGTCCTTCTTGCGCACGATAAAACCCGATGTCGGTCCATGCCAAAGCACGTCATTTCTTGGAAAAGGCTGACTTGATAACTAGTTTACCTACTGAGCACGGATATTTGGTTGACCAAGCCTGTGTGCAGCACTCACTGCAGCATTCTTTGTTCCTCTCATATAAACTCTGTCATCCCCCTTCAAAACGTATTCCAAGAAACTCTGCACAGCTACCAGCGGTTTTGCCCCAATTGTCGCCCCCTTCATTTCCTCTCTCGGTGCATTCAACTACGTAACTACCCCACCTCCCTTAACTACCCCGCTCCGCTTAAACGCCGGTCCCCGAAAGTACATCGTCACAACAGCTTTTAAGAGACAATTGGCACATAGAATTTGTCAGTCACTCTTACTCGAATTCCGCTTCTAGGAATACAGGACCCTTCTATCCAGCAAAAATGGCCACGTACACATCCCTAACCCCCGCCCTCCTTCACCCCCTCCCATCACATCCAATCTAACTTCTCACCAAAAGCAATATAACCTACCACCCACCGCACCTCACCCGCGCAGAGCGCACCGCCCTCCGCAAACAAAAAGGCCTCACAATCTGGCTAACAGGCCTCTCCGCGTCTGGCAAATCAACCATAGCCGTCGAGCTCGAGCACCAACTCCTTACCCAATACGGCCTCGCCGCCTACAGACTAGACGGCGATAACATCCGCTTCGGCCTGAACAAGGACCTAGGTTTCAGCGAAACAGACCGCAACGAGAACATCCGGCGTATCGCAGAGGTCGCCAAGTTGTTCGCGGACAGCAACACCATCGCCATCACCTCCTTCATCTCGCCGTATCGCAAGGACCGCGAGACAGCACGTCAATTGCATGCGGCTCCGGTACATGGACAGCCTCAGGACTCTGGATTACCGTTTATTGAAGTCTATGTCGATGTCCCTGTAGAGGTGGCGGAGCAGAGGGATCCAAAGGGGTTGTATAAGAAGGCGAGGGAAGGGGCTGTGAAGGAGTTTACCGGGATTAGTGCCCCGTATGAAGCACCGAAGAAACCGGAGATTCATATTCGGAGTCATGAAGTGGGGGTTAAGGAGTCCGTTGCGCTGATTATTGGGTATTTGAAGGAGAAGGGGTATTTGCCGGAGGGGGAGAAGAATTGAGGGATAGAGCAGCTTTCTGATATTTACTGGACTTTTCCTCCTTTTCGGTTTGGTTTGGATTTATGGAAGTGTTAACTTAGTTAGGCATGAGGGGCATGGTGCACGATTTTTTTTTTTTTTTAAAAAAAAGGGGGATTAAAACGGGATCAACGGTCTATGTAAGGGATATATCCATTATACAGAAGGATCGTGCATGGTATGCACTCTCATGGAAGAATAGCATTTATGAAAGACGATCGCATCACAAGTCGATACCATCTGAGACTAGAATGAAAAACACGCAACAATCCAACTATCAGAATTCCTTCATAAGGGCGATAGATTAGCATGCGACACCCTGAACAGAATCCGTAGGAAAAGTCATGATATGGAAGGGTATGTAGGAACAGATAGCAAATGCCAGCAAATGCGAGTAACGTCTAAAAATGGGTCCAGTACTACAATCGGTTCCAAATATAAAATAACCATCGAAGGCAAACACAGCGGTATGTTCAGGAATAATAATAACCAGCTCCAAAAAATAAGAAAAGAAAAGAAAAGAAAAGAAAAAAGAAAAAAAATTATTGTATGAAGTCTCCAATATATTAGGAGGGAAATGAAATTAAAAAACCCCACAGGACGGAATATAGACGACCTTACAAATCCAGTCCGAAATGGAAGAAAACGGGAATTTAAAAGAAGCAAAAGCAAGATCCAGATATTCATGATGTATCTTCCTTCTTCCTAATGTAGCTATGCCGTTAATCCAGAATTTCAAGAAAAAGAGAAAGAAAAATATATCAGTTTTCTTATGCCACCACCCCAAGGGGAGGGTATCTATGGCTTTGGCTCATTCGAACTCAATTTCGTAATATACAAAGGCAGTAAACTCGGCTGCTCCACCATCGCCTGTGCCGCTGACATGATGCATATCCATGGGATCATCCTTTCGAACACGACCCTTCTTGTCGCGCGAGAAAGCGTTACCCGCGAGATACGAGTATGAGTCGTCGAGAAGACTCTTGACTTTTTTCGCTTGTTTGTTTGTAGTCTGTTTTCCATTTGTAAGCAGAAAGGGAATCGTATTTTCTTCTTTCTTTTCTTTCTTTCTTTCCCCTTCTTCTTGCATGATAAAATGATGAATTGGGAAACACAATAGTTCGGAAAGGGTGAATTGAACCCAAAAAAAAAAAAAAAAAAAAAAAAGAAGAAGAAGAAGAGGGATGCTCCAGTAATTATCACGTACCTTTATCAATGCACAGACAAAGTCCAGCGGTAGACCATATCTCAGCACCGTCTCGACAAACACTCTTAACGCAAGCACATGGATCCAAACCATCACCACCTCACTCCACCCAGTCCTCGCAAGCCGCAAAGTCTCCCCCCAAAGCCTCTTAGCATCGGCACTGGCCTGATCCAAATCTCTCCGCTCCTTCTCATCCCCGCCCTCAACATATTTGTAATCTCTGGGTGTCCACTTATGCTCGCGGCACTTATGGATGAATTCTGCACTGTGTTTTTTAAACGTTGTCACGGCATAGAGGGTGGATTCTTCATCTGAGGCGACAAATGTTGAGGAGCGCGGGACGACCATGGGCGAGATGGTTTCGTAGGTTCGCAAGAATTCCTTTGTGTTTCGTGACGGGACTGCGATGAGGTGGGTCTCGAGGTATTCGGAGTCTCGGACGAGGAGACGTGGATCAACGATGGATGCGAGGGATTTGGTGGTCAATGTGCCTCTGGTGAGTTGGGGTGGTTAGAATATCGTTTAGAACCAAGTTTGCAGTAATAAATTGTCAGTGGCTGTATAGCATACGTTTGTTTCCGTTGTAGTGCGGCCAGAGTAGTTTTGCCCTGGTTGTACTGTGAAAACTTTCCACGAACGTCATTGTCGATGCTTGCAGCCTCCTACATAAACGAAGAGTAAATCAGTCCATTAGCAAAATCCAACAGACCAAAGGGATACTAAATCATCCATTCCATACCTTATGCAGCAGATCGATCAATTCCGACAGCGATCTATCCGCCCGAAATTTGACCTTATTCCATTGGAAAGTCCGTAGATACTGCTCCACAGGTCCTATACCGGAAAAGAACTCAGTCATACATCCCCAACCCTCCATAGAAATAAACATAATAGGATATTTGGGAATAAGAAATCAATTCCACCATACTATCATTAACCGTCTTCATCTTCGATATCTGCTCCTCATCCCCCTCCAGCACACTCTTCAATGCATCCGACACTTTACCAACCACACCTTGGCACAGAGTTTCCAACCTCGCCAGCTCATCTGCCTGCTGCACCAGCGCATCTAAAGTTCCGATCTTGAACTCTGGAATCGCAAAGGGAATCACCACGCCATTATCAGGGGTGATGGTCTTACTTATGGCGTCGAGGGCATCATCGCGGTGGTGAGATGGGATGATGGAACTGGGGAGGGAGAGGAGGATGTATCTGGGTTCCTTGGACATTATCTAGGTATATATATAATCCCGTTGAACGGAATCCAGAGCAGCGGCTTCGGTGCTTATGAAGCGGGCATCGGGTATAAAATACAAGTGGTAGGGGGTTTGTTATGTGGTTGGTGAAGTGTAGTTGCTGTATATATAGTTGGGGCTTGGGTGTGTGTGGTTGATAGTGTATCTGTATGTATCGAACGTTGCGGGCTGTTTGTTAATGACGGACCAATCACGCTGTGCAGAGAGGTCAAGGTGCAACAACCTGCAAATTCTCAACTCCTGAATTCCTCAACCGGCCCAGGATCTATATAAATAAGTGAATTACAGTGGAATTTTAAATACTATTACAGGATTAAGATAATTTTTGACCATAATTCGCTTTGATATAACATATACTCAGCTTTGAAAATCTACAGTAAAGTATGTGTATAGAACCTTAACTACCCCCATAACACGTGAACAGCAAATAACATAAACACCGCATGTAAGTTGACAGAACATGCTCGCCATATTATTAGAAATCCCACAGAAAGCAAATGAGGTCTATGCTTGCATCCAACCCAGTACAAATGAGACGCAAGATTAAAAACTGGGGGGAAAACGTAAGTCTAGCAAAGGCCGGTCTAATAATTGCTGATGGCACTCAGCTTTCGGAAATGTATATCCTCGTGATCTATCTGAGGGCAAAAAATGCGTGAACAACCGCAAATCTCAAAACAATAAACCAACATGTCTTTCTGCTATAATGGCGGAAACACCTGAAAAATGAAAATGTCTTCTCGTGTATTATCGAGAGCTGGAAGAGCGGACGATGTGTCTTATGTGGTTCTATAGAGGCGCGGAAGAGACTGCAATGTGGTGTCAGCTAAAACCATACAACAAAGCGGGGTGAAAAAGTAGAAGGCGTGGAAGAAAGCCAGACGTTGGCAGAAATGAAAGGGACACAAAAGCACATACAGAAACATTTCTCGGCTCAACAAACAACGCCTTCGCCTCGGCCACAACGACAGGCTCTCTCCCTTCTTCGGGAAGTGTCTCGATTCTCCCCTCAACCCATGCCTTCCGCCCCTCCGCCTTCACTGTCTCTGCGCGCACAACAAAGAAAGATCCTGCGGGCGCAGGACTCCGGTAGTCGATGTTCAGATTGGCCGTGACGCCAATACCATTGGGTAAAGCGGGGAAACAGCATCTTGCCAAAGCCTCATCGAGAACCGTAGCGAGTAAACCCCCATGAACAAGGCCAGGATGGCCCGAAACATCAGATCCCAGATATAGCATGGAAACAAGGCTCTTCCCGCCAGCCTCAGTCCACATATATGGTGGCACAGCAATTTTGTTGGTACCCGACAGAGTGCCGGCGGTGAGATTGTGGGCGCGCAATTCGTCTGGGATTTTCAAGTGGGGCCTCGATTCTGAGAAACGGGGGTCTGCGCGGAGGGAGCTTGCTAGCGGGTGCGTGTCGATGAACTCATCGATTTCTCGCGCAACATCGTCAGGGGGCAGGTAGGACTTTTCTTCATCGGCACGGATTTTGCCGACGATCTGCACCAGGTTGGCCATCCCTGGGCTCATGGTGATCCCTATCACGCAGGAGAATATGGCTATGGCGGAGAAACCGACGAGACGGCGGAAGATTGAAGGTTTCCTGAACGAGGGAGGATATGGAGGTGGGGCAGAAGAATTAGCTGTTTGGGCTATAGGCGGGCGATGTGAGTGATTAATACTTCGTATAATTCTTTAAGGGGATGTGATGGGAAAGTTGAAAGTTGAAAGGTAAAAGGTTAACATAACATACCCGAGTTGGTTCTATACGAGAGGTGTAGAGGCTGAGATGTAATCAACGAGCGTAACGAGGAAGTCCGAGAAGCAAGTGAAGTAGGGAACGATAAGCGACGTCTCGAAAGAATAAGGAGAATATGATTATTGCCTGAAAAAACAGGAGGAGAACGGGCCCGAATCATCCTGAACTATAATATAATTGGGCAACCCAATACAACGCTTGAGATAATTTTGGTAGCCTCACAGAGTAGAAATAAATTCCTGCTTTGGCAGCCGGGGAGCACGGCCAAGAAGACAAAATTTAACAGTTGTATGTCCCTATCCGCTGTCCCACTATCCACTATTTTAACTGCGAAGGCGGCGATGTACTCGTATCTCGCGGATTTCAAGCTCTGGTTCTCCGGCGGCGATCAATAAAATTCAGGAATCGCCGATTCTTGCTTAGTGAGCGTATGTGTTTTGCCGAGGTCCAGAAACTCCGCCCAAGCAGATCGGACTTGGAGGAATTTCGGAGGAATGGTGGTCACGTAATAATTAATGCTGAGCAGTGAGAGATGCAGCACTGCGGGGAGGGATTTGATGGAGATGGAGCAACTAGTTCACTAGTTTAAATAACCTAGTTACCCTTATGATGTTGAGTTTGTTGTTATTATTAGTTCGTCCTATTCATTTCTACAACTGGACAAAGAAGCGGTAACTCAAGTGAAGGGGACATTTCTATAGAGGTAACTTCGAGCGCAATTGGACAACCAACCGTGATGAAAGCGAGAATACTCCTTTGAGTATTAGCGGAGAACCACTCCCTTGGGAGTTTGATTCAACTGTTGCGTATGTTCAGATGAGCGGCGGGGTACGCGTAAGTCCGCTATTATCGCTACTCTGCGTTGTTTAAGTTCTGAGCAAACAAAGGCGCGCAATAGTAGTATATTCTTCTCCCTTCAAAAATCTCGTATTAAAAAAAAGCGCAGATACACCCACCCCTAATATATAAAGCGCAGAGTTGCCAGGATACAAAATTGCAAAAATAATAAAAATAACTGCGAATAAAAGAAACGAGGAACGTGGGACTCGAACCCACAATCTTAGCTTAGCTTGGTCCCGGACCACCTATATAGGTTTTCCTTTGTCCAATGGGTAGGAGAGCTACGCATTACCCTTCTGCCAGTCCCTCGGGTTTGGGAGTACACCCATTGAGCCAGCGACCCTGGGCTTGTGTTAGTTTTTTCTCCCGCCGCAGAATAAAAGCGTCAACGGAACTTTAGTGCCCGCTCCCCACCCAAAGCGTTGCCCAGTCACAAGGCACTTGTCACCAAAATAAGGGGGAATATAATAGGGGAAAAAAGGGATAATAATATATTTTTCTTTTCTGTTTTGATGCGCTGCCTTACTTGTGTAGTAATGTACAATATGTGCATTGGTCATTCACTAATGTTTAACTATATTCAATATACAAAACTATGTTAAATTCAAAGTGAGAATAGAATACAAACAAGGACAAGGCCAGGGACAAAGCAAGTAAATGAATTTATATATCTGCAAATGAATCCAATGGGTAAGCACATAAAATGGCAACAATAAAATTGAAGAAGATGATGATATATACCCTACATATATACATGAATATAGAAATTTAACCCCATCCAAAAGCAAGGGGTTGGTATGTATATATAAAAGTTAGCGACTGGTCGCGGAGCCTAGCCCCATTCATATCCCGGGAAACGAAAAAAGAGGGATTTAGCGAGTAAGGCTGATGACCTTCTTTGCAGCCTCTTCGAAGGAGTCAAATGCGTGCAAGGGAAGTCCGCTATCCGCGATCTAATTTTTATAAAAGGAAACCAAAATCAGTAATAAGCATATATTATCATGACAAGAAAGGGGGGAAAGAGAAAGGAAAATATTCGTAAACATGTATTCTCCAGAAACATAGGATAAAAACTACATACCATCTTCTGTCCAATTTCTTCATTCGTACCGCGCAGACGCACTACGACAGGTACTTTCATATCCAAGTCACGGAACGCCATGATGATACCGTTAGCGATCATGTCGCAGAGCGTCAGGCCGCCAAAAATGTTGACAAAGATTGTTTTGACACGAGGATCGGAGAGGATGATGCGAAAGGATGACTTCACCGTCTCCGACGTGGCTTTACCGCCTGTGTCGAGGAAGTTGGCACAATGGCCGCCGTGGTGACTCAGAGCATCGACGGTATTCATGGCAAGACCGGCGCCGTTAACTATGGAAAGGGTAGATGGATGAGAAATTTGCTTTTACTTTTACTTCTAGATGACCCATATTCCCAAGATATAAAGAGAGGGAAGGTGGCTAGCCTTACCGAGGGTTCCAATGCTTCCTTCTCCGTCAAGTCTTTTACACTGTTAATATATCTCCCAATTAAAATAGTCTAGGGAGAGGAGAGAATAGACATACTTAATATAGACAATCCCATATTTCTCAGCTTCAACTTCTTCAGGAACCTCTTCAGCTTCGTTCCTGAGTCGATGGATATCCTTCTGTCTCTTTGAACTTTTGTACGCGGCATCATCAAAACCAAACCGGGCTCCGCTGACCTGGAAGCTTCCATCACTAGCCACGGTGATTTTTGTTTCCAGTACAAAGGCTTCCTTGCTCATGAATATATCAAGCAGATTCTGTGCTAGTTTTGCAAGAGGCTCCAGAGCAAACTTCCCTAGACCAATATGGCTAGCAACTGCCCTGGTATTCGCCCCATCAGCCGAAAATTGCGTCTTACCATACGTAAACGGGAATACCCTAGCTTGCGAGAGCTGTGTGGCTGGGTCAGTGGTGGGAGAGGCAATGATACATGGCGAGTGCGATTTTCGGTCTATCGAAAGTCCAAAGAAAAAATCTCCAGGTTCATTTGATTCGTCAATTGCGAGCCCCCTTTCCTTTAATAGGTCGAATGACTGGGATTGCTTTAGGTAAAGGTTTCGGCGTTGTGTTTTAAGAGGTTCTCGTTGTTGAACGTTTACTCGGCGTAGGGTATGGAATCCCCTTTGTCCTCCTGCGGCGGCCGAAGCTGTCTATTTTTCTGTCAGCAAAAATATCTATATATACGTTAACCGTTGGAGAATGATGAACCACCTCAAGGACAGGCCTTTCGCCCATATTGCTCAACAGCATCTTCATTCCTTCTCCAAAGTTCTCTGGATGATGTACCATGACAGCGCCCGCGTTGTGTAGCGCTTTGATCTTTGTCTGTGCATCGGGCTCTCCGGGTCCAACCCAAGCTCCAGCATGACCCATGACTCGCCCGAGAGGCGCATGAATCCCACCAACCACTGCCATTATAGGTCTGCCTATCCATTAGTGATCGTAAGACGCTTCATAGGAGGTGGTTATGTTGCATACTTTGGATTTGCAGAACGCCTACGATAATGGACAATCCACTCCGCAGCGGCAATCTCAGCAGTTCCTCCAATCTCACCGACGATTATTATCCCATGAGTGTCATCATCATGTTCGAAAATGCTCAGTGCATCCACGAAGTCTGTGCCAGCCAAAACATCTCCTCCCATACCAATGCAAAGGCTCTGACCTAACCCGGCTCGTGTTGTTGAGGCGACGGTCTCGTAACCAAGAGTTCCGGACTTGGCGACAATTCCTATATGGCCGGGAGAGAAGCAGGGGAGCGGCTGAAATCCTATGCGGCATTTCCCAATCGCGGAAATAATACCGGGACAGTTGGCACCAACCAAACGGGATTTCGATTGGGTTTTAAGCATTGCATGAACCTAGTTGTGCTCATTAGCTACAAATAGAATAGCCTAGGGAACGGTTACGGGGAAATCCTCACTCGAAGAATATCATGAATTGGAACATGCTCCGCAACCGCCACGATAAGAGGAATCTCTGCTTCGACAGCCTCTTCAATTGCCTGTGCTGTTTGTGGGCCGGGGACGTATATCGCTGTTGCATCTGGTCTGACTTTTTCTTGTGCCTAAGTTTTGAGGTAGGAGTCGAATACTTCAGGTCAGCATTCCGTGGAACTAGTGTTACCTTTATATTTTGGTTTCCGTTTCTTGACAAGTAGCACATACCACTTTTACTGATGGAAAAACTGGTAGTCCTAGGTGTTCACCCTCTACGCCTGGCTTTACGCCGCCTATAATCTTGGTACCCCATGCCAACGACTCTTTCACGTTCGCCGTTGCCTTCAAGAAGGTTTAGCCGTGCAAACTTTAACGGACTTTGCATTGAGAGGACATATTACCTGTTTGCCTATTACATAAATCTTAGCTTATGATATGAATTGTATTACCAAAGCCTAATAAATGCAGACAATTGTCCAGGATATCACTCAACGCAACGGACATATTCAGCATACCTGTAAAGCCCTGGAAAAGAACCCGAGTATGAGCTCCAATTTTTAGATTAGGAAGAGTATCCGCATAACTCAGAGTTAGCGAAGACGTCGAGAATCTAGAATGAAGGCATTGGCCGACTCGAACAACAGTTCGTGGTTGGAGACGACGAGATGCCAATGAGGGAGGCATGGAATTGAGCGGCATGGCTGCTGAGCCGAGGTCTGCTTCTCAGAGGTTTCTGCAACTATCTCAGAGACATCAAAATTTCGAGATTTTGGGAGTTTTGTGAGAAAAATAAAATAAATAAACACGGCAGGATTCTTATCCCTGCAACTCCGGAAAGTATGTATAAGGAATGTTGTATCAACTAGGTACCAGAGAATATACAATCTTGAGTGGAAAATAAACCGAAAAGACTTAGAGAAGACAAACTGGCGGATGAGGGCATATAAATTATCAGCCACGTACATACTTCTAGAGGAGATTTCCCCACACAGGATGCCCTGAAGGGTAAGCGTATATTAGAGCTGCATCTCTCTCGTAGTAAGTGCAAGGGTATCTTAACTAAGACTGGGAGCACCACATCTCGAGGGTGAGCTCGCACAATGTCCGCAGAGGGGAACAAGGTTCGTCAGATAGCCGAAGAAATGCTCGGGAATGATGGGCACGCGTCATAGGTGTAATCCCGAGGTCGCTGCATCCGACAAATCAATCATTTTTTTTTTTTTTGTGAAAGAAATGTAGTGTACCATGTGTGTTTTAAGGGTGAAGAAATATTGATTCGGGTGTCAAATTAAAGCCCATGCTCAGCACCTTTGCAGATGCTAAAGGAAAATCTAACGAACATAAAGAGGCAGCACCCTCGGTAGATTGCCGAACATTTCTCCACAGATGGTGATTGCAGCATAGGCAGTGGTTCTACTGGAACTTAGCCGAAGCCAGTTTTGCTTGCCCGGACTGACGAATTACCACCTCTCAAAAGCAGCGCGGACGGCGGGAACTCACAACTTTGACGGGATGAAACCCCTGAAAGAATTAGTTGTTTGTTCCCGTTGGTGATTGCTGGTAAAGCTAATTTTATACCTTTGAACACCGAGGACATCAAGGGTCTCCCATTAATAGCAGAGTTCACCTTTCCGTCTCTGCCCAGGTTGCTCTCTGTTATTATTCTGCTTTGTTAGTTGACTAATTAATTAATTAATTAGTTAACTTAACTCCCCAGCGAACGGGGAACATCAAAATCACCATGGACAACTAACTAGATTTAAATTCGAATTAGTTATCTCAACGCAACAACCACCAATTAAATAACGTTAAATTACAATAGGATTAGGGCAGTTTGTCCTTTCATGGCTTGCAAAATTACAGTTTGTTCACCTTGGTGGAGTGATCAAAAGTCTTTTATCAAGTCTTACAAAGGACTCTCAGGCCTTGTCGTATCAGATTCTTGATCTTATTCACCTGCCTATGCAACTGATAAGAGTGGCTAGATTGATTTCTCAAGATAGTAAATTCACAGCTAAATAATCTGATTTGATCCAAATAAGGCTACTTTAGTTATAAAGCTGCTTTAAATGTTCTAAGTATTGAAAACCTTTATATACACTGAAATAAGCTTTTAAGAAGTTTGTTTTCTAAATAAAATTGAATTCAAACTGTATTTACTATTCAATTAAATCTTCATATATGCTCACTTAATATTATAAAGACATCTATATTCAAAGACTATAAAAAATATGATAAATATACTATTTAATAATTTTGTAAATTCAATCAAATTTTGAAATAAAATAGCAGATGAATTTATTTAAAATATAGAGTAAATGATATTGATTTTACAGAAGTTGATCATTAATAAAAATAAATTTTTATATAATTTATTTAAACTCAATTTCATCTACAATTTAAATCAATGGAAAATTAATATTTAGTTTTCACTTCTTTGATAGATCTTCAAACTACTTTATAAAAATTACTTTTTAAAACTAATATAAAAATAGCACTTATCTGAAACAATAAATAACTATCTTAATTTTAATTTTATTTATAATTTTCAACTTGTAGAAACTTTACTTAGCTATAATATTTAGCACTAATAATAATCTTGATAATTGTATAAAAGCCTCATTCTAAATTCAATCTATTAAAAGTTATAGTTAGATAGTTTAAGATTGAATTTTATGCTTAATAATTATATTTTTAGATCTTAAATTTTTCATAATTTTTGAATATTAGAACTTAGACCGTTCATGATTATAGTATCTTAAACAATGACATTAAGTTTTAAATAATATGTTTCTAGATTTGACACTCAGTTCTTAATGATAAAAGAGAAATATAAAAGTTCTATAAAGTAAGAAGATAGTTAATTATATTCTCTATAAATACTAATTAAGAAGGTAGTTTTCATTTAGCTAAGTTAAAAATTCACTGAACTAGCAGATTCTCTTTGTATTCAGTTAATTTACAGCAGATTAATCATTAAATTGATAGAAAAAAAAAATAAAGACTGACATCTTATAGATATACGATCTTATGAACTAAAGAGATTTCTTAATTTTTAAAAGCATTTATTAAGCTCAAGTCAAATCCTCTCTCTCTAGGTGAAGTCTCACTGTGAATCGAAGGTATTATCAATGTGTTGAAAATATAAATCAATCAAATGATAATAATTAACACGCAAATCCACTCACTCGGGTGGTACGTTGACTAGCACTGCGGGCGCCGCAAACCAGGTTTTTAGCCGTTGCCCCGCACGTGATCAGGAGGACGCAGATTAGCTAGCTCCTCCCGCATTCCATCCAAGGAGGCTAGATTGCGACCTGGTTGCCAAGAAGGGCTGAGAGAAGCGAATGGCGTCTTCTGCACCCAAGCTTATATAATATGACGCTGGAAGGAAGAGGCAACAACAAAAACTAGTTGACTAAACTTCAACGTGGAACTAGTTAATACCTGTCAGACTGTCCATAATACCAGCGCACGGTCTGTGAATACCCTTTGATAGACTCCGGTCGGTTGGTGCAGGATATGGCTGGCCATTCTAAAGGTTTGTGGTTGTATCTCAGTTAGGAGCATCAATCAGATTAACTACCCAGCTTTTTTCGAGCTCGTTTCTAACTGCAGAGTAAAGAGCCCTTATACTCCGCCCTTAAGAGTCTCTCAATAAACACCAACACACAACAACCTTCCGCCGTCGCGAAAAAGAAACAAGCAAATAAATCCTCCCCTGTCGCAGAATCATGGGAAGATGCGTACGTCTCCTCCTCTGAAAATGAAGAAGGCACCACTCCGCCCGCATCCGCAACCCTGAAATCCCCCCTGACCACCGTATCCACCAACACGTCAACCGGCAGCAGCACTCCCTCCACCAACTTAACACCAGGCATCTGTGCCCCACCACCAACACCCATATCTCCTCAAAGCGGTTCTCTTCCCCGCTGGACTCCCGACTTTGCCTCCCTCCCTCCTATCCCGGACCGCGCTGTTGCCACATCGCCTCCTTCTGCGACACATCTCAACCAGGACAAGAGGCCCGAAAAACAGACTTCAGTTGCGAGCCGCATGATTGCAGGCGCTCTGGGGATTAGGGCTCCGAAACGCACGGAGGAACAGAAAGCGTATGATCGTGCGATGAGGGAGAAAGAGGCAAAGCGGAGGGAGAAGGAGCGGGAGGCGGAGAATGTAAGGCGGAGGGAAGAGGAGAAGGCAAAAGCGGCGATTTGGGAGGAGTAAATAGATGCAATTTTTTTCTTTTCTTTTCTTTTCTTTTTCTTTTTCCTTTTTCCTTTTTCCTTTTTTTTTTTTTTTTTTGGCTTCTTTTCGTGTCTGGTTTTCCTTTCGGGTTCTGGGGTATTTCCTTCCACTTTTATTTATGTTGGATTCTTTGATATAGCCTTCCTTCATGAAGGTTTTCTTTTCTTTCTTTCTCATATTTACCCTCCCCTCGGATTCTCCATGATTTAATATCACCATCACTACTGGTATAGTTATGGCTCATTATTATGACCAAAGTCGGCTTGATTCCTGTACATATCATATCTCTATAATGTCAACAAGGAAAAATGCGTAGTCCACGCTTTATATTTGATCATTTATCCTTTTGGCCTATTTATTTCTATCTATTGAACGTATCGGTATCAGACACAACTATTGATGAATAAAAACCCCCACAATCCCCACAATCCCCACGACTCCATGAAAGTTTGCCACCTTGATGTGGAAGATGTCATGTCACATTCTTCTTCGCAGCTCATCGCTAATTACAGCCAAGAGTCCTCAGCCATACATTTCAATACTTCTGAAGATATGAGGTGCTTGTGTCCTTGGGAACCGCCTCTTGAACCACCAGTTATGTCACGCGTCCAACCCGTTTTCCCTTAACGTTTAGTACTGTACCAATATGAATAAACAAGGTGTTTATTTCCACTAACCCGAAGCCCACTAGACACAATGTGGTATAGGTATCGAATGAAAATGCATTAGAGTGAATGCAGAGACGGTGCAACGATGCGAGGCCGGATTTGGACAACCAAAGAACAATCGCCAAGATCAAAAGAACAGGTTGGGGGCAAGACACGCATCTATTTCCTTTTCAATCCATGAGATTTTAAGTTAAGTGTGACTGACAACACATGAAAAGAACAAAAGAAATCGGGAAGATCGAGTGAAACCAACTAGCCAAGAAATATAACACCTTCACAGAAAAGCTTGGGAAGAGAGCTGGGGGGGGAGGATCTGGAAATTAACAATAACAGAATAAACACAAGCAGAACGCGACTGACTTTTAGCACCTGTAAGAAACATATCTCGCATTTATGATATTTGCCTCCCCCCCGGGGGTTAATTTGGACCTTTCGAATCGTATATAGCCCGTCTGAATCAGACGCGGCATACAAAAAGCTGTGCAAATGTAGGGATGGAAAAAAAAAAAAAAAAAAAAAAAAAAAAAAAAAAAGGGGGGGGGGGGGGGGGGGGAACATGGGCACAGGCACAGCACAATATGATAAGACACGTCGAATTTAAGAAAACAGCCGATCCCGCAGTAGGGCATGAGAAGCTACCGCGCTCTACAATCGGGCTTGGGATTAAGAAGAAGGTATATCGTAAGAAACAGATGAGAAACTATCGCGAAGACAGGGGTTATCAGCCAGTGACTTTGGATCTTTTATTTCCTGATTTGATTAACTCAAATTGGGGATTCCATTAACCCAACTCACCTCGTTGAATCAATTAGAAGGAAGGAAATGGCCCCCGATCAGCCTCCAATCTGCTCCTGATGAACCTCTAGCGTATCGCCATCTGCCATATCAAGCTGCAATAAACAACTAATTAGTCTCTTGCAGCTGCGCCAAACGCGACAAACAAATCTGCCGGCGGCGCGACAGCCATAGACAAAGAGATCTGTGGGGAGAGACACTTACAGTATCAGGCGTATCATCTTGTCTGACCCTTGTTCCATCAAATAGAAAGCGTACTTGCGTCATGTCCTTGCCCTGGCGCTGGCAGAATGCCTCCATAAGTTTCTTGAGTTGCGTGGAGCGCTTGATCTTAAAGAACACCTCGTTGTTATTATCAGTAACTTTTATGTTGAGATGTTCACTGGGAGGTTGCGCGGCTGATGTATTCTCCTGTGGTGTTGTATCCATTATGAGATATGGAGTAATTGAGTAAAAGAGATGGCAGACGAGCGCCTTTGGTGCGAGCCATTTGGATGGGAATGTAGGGTTAGTAAATAGAGTCCTCAAGCAGTAAGGATTACCTTAAGCCGTACAAAGGATAGCAATAGAAAACACGGGACTTACTATGGGCTCTTTTCAAGTGTTGTTGTTTAATGGTGTTGTTGAGTGGGTGCAGTTCAAGGATTGGAATGAAGGATGAAAGGGAGTTGATCGAATGGATGTTGAGTTTGTCCTGGTTGATATAAATGCGCAGCGTCAGTGAATGGCTGCCCCAAACGGCAACCTGGAAAATCTATTTTGCCGCTCGGAGTTTGGCTGGCGCGCAGAACTAGAACTGCGATTAGGTAACGCCAACAAATGGACCCACTCCCGTTTGAATATCAAATCTGTGCCAACGCGGAACGAACTCCGATCAAAAAGGATGCCTATTGGGGACCACAAACAAATGAGGTTATTTTCATAATATGGTAAGAGAAAGACTGTTTTGCCTTGGTAGGATGCCCGATCTTTTCCAGAAACTGATGAGAACTTAATGGGTAGGGGTTGAAAGAAGATATTGCATATAATCCGCCTTGTCACCCAAGAGCTGTATGTAACTGTCCAATTGTAAAAATTTTCATTGCTTGGTCTGCTATTTTGCTAACTAATGCTGTCACCAGTGTGCTATACAAGGTATATATATAAAGAAGAAGAAAAAAAACATATC
The DNA here is from genome assembly GCF_000150705.2 of Paracoccidioides lutzii. Classification (NCBI taxonomy): domain Eukaryota; kingdom Fungi; phylum Ascomycota; class Eurotiomycetes; order Onygenales; family Ajellomycetaceae; genus Paracoccidioides; species Paracoccidioides lutzii. Next base: position 256,743 of record NW_015440954.1, on the reverse strand, counting down.
CCCCCACGGAAAAACTAGCTTTGGCTCCCAAGATTGACTGATATCTTTTTTGTGTCAACAGGATGCCTTTCCAAGAACTCATATAAAGAAGAGAAATGCCAAAACCAGATAGACGCCCTCTATCAATGTTGCAAGGCATTCTATGAAGCACGAGGCGAAAACGCACGAACCCCAAGCTGCCCAAAACCCGATCTTCTAAAATTGAAGATGAAGCAACGAGCGGAGGAGAAGCGAGGCAGGTAAGCGAGCAAAATGAGAGTTTGAAAGAGGAGGGCTCAGTCGATATTAGATTAGAAAGACTGGTAGCGCATTAGCAATTGAAAGAATGGCAAGACCAATCAATCTTTCATAGTTAGTGTAAATAAATAAATCAAAAATAAAGATCTGTAACAATCACTCTTCTAAGTTTTCCTTGCCAATAGAGTTGGATCCAACCAGAATATGTATGGGGATTGTCGAATTCATTCTAAGACGCTCGTGAGCACGCAAGAGGACCTCAAGGGACCTGAACAAACATCGAGTGAACTCCTGACAGGAGTTCGTCTGATCCGAGACTCTAATGAACGCCTATATGACATATGTTGAAGGAAAAGAAAAAAAAATAGTGGAAAATCTGCTGTAGGAGCTTTTATGCTTGGCAGAAGTTGGAACTAGTCCTATTCAGGACTAGGCATTTCTGCCCGCTGCTGCATCGTCTAAGGAAAATGGGGAGCGAAGAAGCTAAACAAAAGGACTTGTTACCTAATTACATCGTCCCTTGTTTATCACTACTCCTTACTCTCCACCAGAACACAACACAGCATCTACCACGTACATGCGTTCTATATCCCCTTCATCCAGTTGGAGCAGTGCTTATCCAGAGGACTATGGCGCCCATGACATATTCTTCAGGGTTCCCGCTGGGACAGCAAAACCTCCCTCCTGTGAGTTCTGCAGTTCTGACGATTGCGAACTTACAACAACAGCTAACTTGCTGTAGACTGATGCTCCACCTAGCCGCCTCCATGATGTAGAAATTATAGAGATTGATGACGATGATGACGACGATGTGGACGAGGAAGAGGAAGAGGAAGAGGAAGAGGATTTAGAGAACGAAGAAAACGACGACGAAAGCGAGGATGAAGACGAGGAAGAAGAGGGTGACAACGAGGACGAGGACGATATTTTGACTGGAACTGACTCCATGGAAGAGAAGAGTTCTGATTTAGGAGAAGCTGAGCAAGGTTTGTTTATGCCATTGCTAAGAAAAACTGTCTGATTCATTTGCTTCTTACTGATTTGCCTCGCATGATTAGATGTTTTGGCTCTTTCATCTGGCCCAGCTTCCCCAGGTCTACTGACACCGGCCGATATACAACAAGTCATAAACCCGCTTCGAAACACAGCAAATCGCGTAACAAGCCAAATAGAAGCCTTTGCTCAAAGCTTAAACCAGTTTAAACAACACGACCATGGCTCGGGTGACCCGGGAACGTTTCTCGAAGCCTGTAAATTGGTCCAAAAATACAAAAAAATTGCGGAAACGACTGCGAAGGAATTGTCAAAAACCAGCACCCTTCGAAAAGTAAAGCAATCAACAAATAATCGAGAATCTGGATCTAGTCAAAGCCCCAATCGTGCGAAATTAGATGAACAGATCAGGCGATGGCAGCTGGAAGCCGAAACTTGGGAGTTAGTGCTTCAAATGATATCTATCGATGATCCTGATTCACGCCTCCGAGTGCAAAAAGCTCAGCAGACCGTCCTGCAGTCGCTGCATCGATATTCTACGGACCAGGAAGTCTGGAATAAATTCCTCGAGGCGGATCATTTTGCATCGGAGAACGTCATTGTGCTGAAATGGCTGGAGCAAACTGCAAGGTCGTCACCCCAAGATATTGATGCGCTAATTTCTGATTTGGAAACTCAGGCTGAGAGAGGGCAAGGACTCTGGGCTCATGGCTGGCTCTATACAAAGGAGGCAATTAAGGGGGCAAAGCGACTGCGGTCTTGGCCCCAACCATTAGAGCCTAATGACCCGGGGCTTACGATGTCTCTACTGAATGTGGAACAACAGGAACCCTTAGTCACTCAATTAGATCCTGATGCTGTCACCCGACAACAACACGGACTTCAGAAACAAGATCAGTTTTATGAGCAAGCTGCATGGCTCACTTGTTGGAAATTGCTCAGGGAGGGCCAAAGCTGGAAGCACATTCGAGAATGGTCTCATGAACGATTGGAAAACTGGAGGGCAATCAGTGTTTGCGGTATACCCGGCGATTCACCCTCTCAGGACGGAAAAGCTGCACAATCTGGTTTTACTCGACTGATGAGTTATCGATTTCAAGAGTCATGGAGAAACGCGTGTTTGGCGCTTGCTAATAATCCTGCGACTAACGCCTTTGAGAAGGCTGTCTATGCGCTTATTTGTGGCGAAACAGAGCCGGCGTACGCTATTTGCCAGGGCTGGGGTGATTACATTTATGTCTACTTTAATCATTTAATCCTTGCGAGATACCGTGAATTTTGCAAGCAATTTCATCGGAAACTGAGCTTCTCTCCGACCACCGATGTGGCTCTATCCATCGAACCCGCAGCGTACGCCAATATCAATATCTTCCTGGATAACGTTAGAAGAAACGAGAGAACCGCAGTTGAAGCCAGGAACCCTTATCGCACTATCCAAGCGGCTATCCTGAGCAAAAACTACAACCACTTCTTTTTCCATCAGGCGAACGCTGTTTCAAAAGCCGCCAGTATCTCGAACAAAGCAACTCTCGTTCCGAAAACTGTAATCACTAATGTTGATGATGCTTGTCTTATTGCTGCTCGGGATGACGATGCCATGCGTATCATCAGCCATTTGTTCCTCATCCTACAATCACTTGGATATGTTCGCACCGACTCCCTTTATGTTCAAACCGCCTGCATCAATATCATTAGCTACATCAATCTCCTGCGCAAAGCTGGCAAGCTTGAACTCATACCACTTTATGCATCGCTTCTCCCCGAAAATGCAGCACATATGGTTCTTGGAAAAGTGCTGATCGACATCGTTGAGCCAAAAGAACGGGAAAAGCAAGTTACGATAATGAAGCGGTTAAATATCAATCTCGGAGCCATTGTGGAGAGTCAATGGCAATTGGTCACTGCCCAGGCTGATGCTAAGGAAGATAAAACGACGACTATTCGGTTGAAGAGGAGCGTCATCAATCAAGGAAAGGGCCCAGGGAGAATCGGGCCCATCAAAAAGAATCTCATTGGTCGGCGCGTTTCGCATGAGGACGAGTATTTGATCCGTTGTTTGGAATGGCATCGCTACGCAGATGATCAACTGCAAAATATTTGCCCGAGAGGGTCACATCTCTATAAGCGGTTTTTGGGTAAGACCCTTCCAGTCATAGGCCTAGTTTCCTGATATTAGGAAAGAAAATATTACTGACATCCTATTAATCAACAGGTGCTGGACGGCTTGGTGCAGCACGTGAGCTTTATAGGCGTGTCCGCGTTGAGATGGTTCCCGGTGATATTACAGGACTGGATAAATCACCATACGATATCTTGAATTGTGGGGAGAATGGCATTGACGACCCAGCAAAAGCAAGTCCGACGAAAAGCCCTATGAAATCGGGAATCCAAAGACGGCGTCCATTATCGCGCGGTCAAAGAGCGGATCTCTATCTCCAATCACACACAATGCGCGATCTAGAATATCTCATCGCTGCCTTTGTCAGCTTGGAGACTTGGGCAAACCGGATGGATGAATATGAGCAGTATGTATTTCATATCCCTTGCCAACTTTCCATGCACCTGTATATGTCTTTATTAACTTTGGAGTTACAGTCTATCCGATAAGCAGCAGGCGAAAGAGTTCCGGAAAACGCTACAGGAAACTGTAGATTCAATCACAGAGTGTATCGAACCCCTTTTCGGAGACTGGCTCGGCTACCCGAAAGACGGTAAGAAAATAAAAATAGAAATCCCCCTTCAAAATTTGCTCATCCATTAGTTAGAAACAGTATTCCCAACTAATTTCTCGGGCTCATATCTAGACGCGGAAGCAACCGAACTCGAATTCATAAAATCAACCTATCTCCCCGAGGTCATTTTGGCCTATCACAGCGCGATTTTCTTCGCAGGACACACGATTGGGCGCGAAGTGCTCGCTCAGTGCATGACGCTTGCGGCTGTCATAGCCTCGTCTCAAATTATGACAGACAGCTTCTTGGCATCTGGACGCATGTGTGAATTGGTAGATGTGCTGGCACTATCGAGCGTTGCGCTCATGAGCTCCAAGGACTCGAAGCCGAAGAAGAAGTCAGAGGACGGTGCATGCCTTGATATCTGGAAGATCAAACCGCAGCAGGATCTGGAGATGTCTTAGGGTAACGGAGAAGGAATCGGACTAGGTTGAGGTTTTTTTGTATGTTTCCTCTTTAAAGAGGTTTAAAATGTTTTTAAGGATGGGTGTGGTTTTGGTATAGGTTTTATTTGATTTGATTTCCTCAGTTCAAAATAACTGTATCCCTGTCCAAAGGACAAGCAGTGTATATTATTCTAATATGTTGTCTAATGGCTCTCACCTGAAAAGTTTCGATCAACTGTCTCATCCACTATGCTCTCTCAGTTAAAGATTTTCATTTTTTATGGTGATTACAAACACCACAAGTCCCTTGGGGTTTCTGAACGTGCCAATTACATTTCCGAACTTCTTAACTTGCCCCTTGACTATCAATACAATATCCCTACAAAAAATAAATAAATAAATAAATAAATAAAAAGACATAACCCCTAGGTCGAGCTGATTCGCACCCTCATCCATTCACTCACTCGTTACTACTGCATAAGCTTATTTATTACCCAGAACTTTGGCTGGAAACAAAATTGCTTTTCTTTGATTTTAATCGGGGAAATCTTAGCTAGAAGGGGAGTGTTCCTTATGTGTTTATGTGCATTCTCCCTCGATTCGAATGATCTCATTGATCATTGTCAGGATGCAGACAACAAGAAGCACTGACAACGTCATAGAGAGTCGTAGATGGAGGTTTTTCTAGACAGCGATTTACTAGCAAACCGGGGATTCCTTGCAGATATCTACCCGTGGATATGTCAAGATATATATCGGGATTTGGTGCTCGGGGTTTCTCGCAAAGGATTCGAGTCAAGATTTCACTTCAGTAAGACAACTGGATTTGGAATGATGAACAAGGAGAGAAAAGCAATAACTAATTAGTTACAGTTTGAAAGTTGAAAAAAAATATCAATAATATTTACTCGGCCTTTATGGCTAAATATATAGAAGTGAGCGAGCGTATTGGGCGTTGTCAGCTCGCACTACACGAAGGAATATCTCATTCTATGCTGAGCTACCTCCGAGATGTGTTGTTGGTGTATCTCTGCATCTTCCCAGGGTTGATATCCAGTCTATCGACCCTGCGCTCAAAAAGTTGATCGTTCTGCATGCTACTTGGTCGGGTGCAGGCCCAGATAACCCCTATTCAACGCTCCCGCGTTCACAGGAGGCAATGAAAGAGAGGACGGAAAACAACCATTGTTTAAACGTGACGGCAGCATCTAGTTGTTACTTAAATGTGTGAGAAATGGATAAAATTTATCGAGCCGAGGCGGCTGCTTGTCAATCCATCAAATGTTTTTCCGATGCGCTTGAAAGGGAAACGGAGAACCTCCTATGCGCAGCAATGACAACCAGCAAGCATCCTGAACTCTTCCCTGAGAGCTGCTGGAGATGTAATGCGATGAAGCGAAATAATCATGCAATGACTGGACGTCATCTGCTTGTTGTGATTTGGAGGAGATCTTACACATCTGGTGGGCAGATAGAAGCAGCTTGAGCTTGGTTTAGAGAAATATCAGGGTCCTTCATTACCTTTTAGGCTGGAGAAATTTGTTCTTTGTGTCTATCGACCAAATCAACATAGAGGTCACTATCGAATACGTTAGGATCCAGGCTGGATGGAATGTAATAGGTATCAATTGTTGAATGAGTGTGCCTAAGAGCTCTATGGCACATGTTGGCAACTTGGCAAAGGGGGAAACAATTGATGGTTCAAGATTAGAGCTTGGGAAGGGAACTGGGGAGAAGAATGGTAAAAAAATTTTTCAGTGGCAATTTGTTTCACAGACCTGTTCCCTTCTCCGTCATACTCCTTTCCCCTACCACAAAAGCAAAACTATCCACGCGGCGGATACAATCTCTGTAATCCCATTTCTTCAAGCGTACACAAAGTCTCCTGCATATACCATTCATAATATCTTAGTGCATCGAGATCTCAGATAGGTACGTGTACGACAATAGTGTGTTAAACTCGGGGTTTCCCTTATATTTTTCAACGCGCAGCAACATGCGCGAGGAAACACAAAATGTAATGGCGGCTTGCACATTTCGGAGCTATCCGAAGGGCTGTGCTCCTTTTATACACAGCCACACTGGCACTGGCCGCGAAGGGTGTTCCGGCAGACTCATTCCATTCGCCCGCCTCCCTAAACTCCTGATGTTAAAAAACACCTCTTATCGCCAATTCCCCATACAAAAGAGTGTGAGAAACTCGTGTTAAGAATGGGCGACCCTGGCCAACAATCCATTCTAGGTCATCAGGATAGAATTCCAAATGCGCGTTTCGGGGACAATGGCACCCGTTACGCTGCAGATTGTTGTATGTGGCGGAACAAGAGAGGCAATAATTAGCAGGGCTGTGCAAGGCATCCCCAATCTTCCAAGGCGGCATGGCTAAGTGCGTATCTCTTTGTAGCGGATTGATTCAAGGAATTGGAGGTTGGAAAAGTGATCGATGACCCTCTTGAGTTTCCGTTGACATTTTGCAGTTTGTCTGCATATGTCCCCGTGCTAATCTTTTGTCTTTTAAATGAGCGGTAATATACACACGTCGAGGCTGGATGTGTGTGCATGTGGGTATTTATGCATACCCGCTTGGTAGAGGCAACTTGCACGAATGATATGCTGCAGACCTTTTGATAGGTTCAATTTCAACTAGACTTAATCTCCAAGGTCATCTCTCATGTGAATTGGAAGATACCTAATGAGCCTAGTGAGGCCAAATCAGGGTGCCTAAGGAGCACGACAACAGACAGTCAAGCGTACAGTAACTCAAAACGTCGGTTGAATCGTCCTTATCCACTCACAAACCTCTAGACGCCATCCGACGTGGGAACACGCATATTAAGCAGTGTAAGGCACCGTATCGGGAAATCCATATCTTTATGAAAAAAACGACCACGACTGAAGTTGGTAAAGAAATCGCCCCACGCTTTGCGTCTGTTTGTGCGTCGAGGGGAATTAAATGAAAAAGTTCCCGGGTTTGTTCACACCAAACCGATTTGAACAAAATATAAACATTTATTAAACAATATTCCTGAGGATACGGCCGAGGAAGACAAGACAAGAGCTGTATGCTTACCAAACTCTGAGTAAGGAATGCGTCATGCTGCAAAGAATTGAAAGTGCTGTCATCCAATTTATTAGGCTATTAACCTGTGATAACTATCTTTTCCACGACATATTGGTTCAGGGAGGGAACGAAGCAATTTCTTTTGCTCCCAAGGCTTTACGCGATTATTACTACTTACAAGGGATATCAACACAGAGAATGGGTTCTTAGGCAAGGGGACGTCAATTCGAGAAGGATTCTTGAATGAGTGGCGGTATGGAGTGGCCGGCTTATATCTGTCTGGTCTCGATTGTGTATCAAATCTCGAAAGGAGGGCCAGCATATCTTATCGCCTCGGCTCAACGGCCTTGAAATTCATCAATCTTCTTACCAATCGTGGAAGCGCGTCCGCCGACAAGGTGTGGCCTTGATATAGCTTAAGCAAAGGTTTCACATGCAGCAGTCATCGTACTCAAAGTTGCCCTTGGCCAACAATATCAGAGTGAACGAGACAAGACTTGTGTGTATTGAAAAGTCAAGAAAAGTGCAGAGTATTCAGCAGCGTAAGGTTTAGGTTATTGTGCCATGTGTCAGAAATATCCCATCTCGAGATTGGTGGAAAGCCCACGGTTAAATGGAAATGTTCCAGACTATTCAAATGATCTGCCCCGGAAAAATAGCCTAAACAAGCAAAAACAATATCCCAGCGAAGGCTTTCAACGTTGTGCCTGTTTAGCTTTGGTAAAAATGAAAGCTGCCCCACATATTTGCTCCAGCTGAGCTTGGCAGTGAAGTGATATATTCCTTGAAGAGGCGGCAGCACTTTCAACAGAACGGGCTGGCGTTTCCAAACGATTAATTAGTTTACTGTTCAATGATGGGTCCCAACTCGTGTGTTGCCAAGGTCCTGAAACTACTGAACAACCTCTAGTCCAACTGGCTTTTTGTTGCAAACGTCGAGAGAAAGAGGTGCCGGGCGGTAAAGGCTACGAGGGTTGGCAACCTTGATTTTTCTTACCATGGAGTAATTCTTTTTAGGTATTATGACATGAAGTTCTGCCAGACATTCATGAGTAATTATAGTTTAGCGATGATCTTAAAGTTCGTCATAACATAAGCGATCACCCACCACCGGAACAGATCAACCTACCAGAAACACCGTTCCATTCCAACAAACCACCTGAATCAAACTGATCATTTAATTTGCCCACCAAATCAAAAGATCAAGCTTCCAATCATGAAGGAGGGTTTCTTTTAGCCATTAGAGCTTATGAAACTAAGCAACTTTCAAGCATGAGAGCAGCTGTATGATGTCACTGTAGCTACATCACACATGAACTCTTAATAATACAATCAAAAGCTGATTTCTATAGAAGAAGAATCTCTAGCTCAATGAATGATATTTATAAATGAGTGAGGTTTATCCTTTCAAATCGCAAGCAGGCATATGAGATATGAACTTTTAACAATATATACACAAAATAGTTTATAATCTATAATTGAAAATAGTAAGTTTAAAGGTTTCTTCAATATTAAAAAGAAGTTAAAACCAGGTATATATATAGATAAAATCACCAATAAGTTTTATGTAATGTGTTAAAAATTATACTTAAATGTTTTAAATTAGTAAAATATATCAGAAAGAAATATAATATTTTATTAAAAAATATATAAATTTTAAAAAGTTAATTTTAAATTTATAAAAATTTTAAAAAAGTATCTTTTATATGGTTTAAAAATAAAAGATAAGTAAATGTAGTTAAGATAATTAATATATTAAGATAAACTCTACCTTTAATAACTATTTTTAAAATAAAATATATCAAATTTTATAATATAAAGATTTAATTTATAGATTAAAGTAATTAAAATTAGAGAAAATGATTAAATTACTTAACTAAGTTTAATATAATTAAAAGAAATATTCAACAAATATATATTTAAAAATTATATAGTTAGTAAATAATAAATTTTTATTTTAAATAATTATGTAAATTATATTATAGCTAAATTTAATTAATATTATATAAATAATTTATATTTTTTATTATTATATTTATTTTATTTTCTAGAGTTATTAAATATTAAAATATTTTACTTCTTTCAAAGAATATATATAATAAATATATCATAAAAGTAAAATTTTAAGTTTATACATTATAGCTAAAACGAAAACTGAAAAATATAAATTCAAAGTTATAAACTAAATGTTATAATTCGAAAAAGATTTTGTTATGTATTTATATTCTTCATAATAGATACTCAGTCTCCTTAATATATCTTATAAATTTTTGTCTTTGTGAACCTCTAAAACCCTTGCCGTATGACTTAGTTAGAATGTCAGCTCAATAAGATCAAGCAGTGCATCACGTACGTACACAGCGTCATATTAGTTCAATTAATCAAGCTATAAACCAACTAGTTTGAGGGTATCAGCTAGCTACACATAGTGCTGCTATTCTAACATAGGAAACAAGGCTCTATAAGCTGCAAATGAGAAGTAAAACTGCAAGTGAGAACGAGAACATGTCTGTATAGCTCAAGAGAAATATTCTGACAGCAGAGAAAGGATCAGCAAGGGCTCAAGCTGCTCAACAAGCTTGGAAGGGAGTAGTCAAGGATTCAAAATCAAGCCTACTAAAAGTGAACATCAGCAGCGCACTGTAGTAAAAGTGGCAATGCAAGAGCAATTCAAGACATAGAGCCCCCTGCATGCCCATATGTTAAAGGAATAAAGTATGTGATTTTCTATGTGTTCCATAAAATTGTGTAATTTTGAATTTTTTGCAAGTAGTTATAGGTGTTCCGGTGGGTGATCTGCTCTGGTAAGTGATCGCTTACGTTATATTGGAGAAACGGGGCTTTGCTTACTGCCCAGACGTTGTGGTTCTTCCCTGGAAATGGCCTCGTTTCTTGGGCAGCACCATTCCCCCAACTTTGCCAGCTTCCAAGCCATTTGTGAGCAGTGAGCATTGAGGCAGTGCAGAATAATCCACGCCGCTGATTTGCTGGGTCGGTTTAAACTTTGATCCCCCGCGGAGACCAGTCAAGGATGAACTAAGCTGCGCCTTCATTAAATATTTGTATGATGTGTGGAGTGAGATGGAGCTCCATCGGAAAGTTCTCTTTTGACGCAAGCTAAGCAATAGCCTTTTTGTTCGAGTGCAAGCTTGGACTTTAAGAGGGCCAACAACAAATAACTCCAACAACAACTCTAATAATCAGTGGGAACTGATTGCCATCCTCTGTGCATCGATCATTGTCAAGTTCAAATCTGAATAGATAGCGTTGAACCGTAGATGTAGCATAGTTTTGGATTGTTTTACGTGACAAGTTAAGTGAAAAATGGCCCCTCTGGCCAATCTCTCCAACTGGCGATGTCCTCCATTATTCCTGTACGGGGTTTGCTTTAGGGACAACCATCGATCGTTCTTATGCATGTGAGCATGTTGTTCGTCACGTAAAGTAAAGGAAAGCGCTTGGCGGTAGTTACAGAGCTGGGCGACACGTAGACGGGTGAAGTTCTGCCTCTTGACTTAAGGGGAACGTGGAGAGTGGGAGAGGCCAAGAACTGAGGTCTGTCCAGGGAGCCCTACTCAGGGATTATGGCCTTTAAAAGAACTCCAGTGGAAGCAAATGAACTTGGCACTCAGCGTAGATCTCAAGCGCGTGATGCTATTCGTTCTTTGTCGTTGAAATCCTGTTGTGTTTTTTCTTGGTTGTTGGGTTTGTTGCTGTGACCTCAGCCTGTGAGCGAATTTTGCCTGTCGCCAGCCAAGAGCAACCAGTCCGTCTCCGTCTCCATCGCCGTCTCCGGCTCCGGCTCCGTCTCCGGCTCTTGGTTCTGGTTCTGGCTCTGGCTCTGGCTCCTTTGCCCAGTCCTTCCCCCAAAAAACGCCTCCATAGTCGACTTCAACCTCCACTGTTTCTCCCTCCCTCCCCCTCTGCTCTCCCATTACATCACTCTCCTTCATTTCTCTCCTTTCTCTGTCTTTGATCTCTTTCCGGCTAATATCCCTTGATGGCTAATTATTCATCATCGCCATCTTCCAACTTATCGGCCTTCAGCGCATTGAGTGGGCGTGGGCCAAAACCCCCGGCAGTTCTCCGCCCCTGAGCAAACCTGTTCGTGTAGGCAAAACTACTTCTTGTAAGACATTGCGTTACGGCATCCTTCTGTCTGGCTTCTGCAATTCTACATGGCTGGATTCTCCCACTACAAACTTCCCAGTGCTATGTAAAATCCCATTGTTGGTGGCGAAGTCACCTATTCTACACTAAATGAGCAGCACTCCATTACGTTGGGTTTTTTTTTTTTTTTTTTTTTTTTTTTTTTTTTTTTTTGCCCCTAGTCAGCTCAATGCTAACACTATTTTTTGTTGTTGCAGAAGCCGATTTGTACCTTCTTTCTCCTATCTAAATTTGGCCGTTGCTACGCGAGGATCTTTCTTCACGCATTTTTCCTAGAGCTTGGCCATGATACAATCCGGAGTCGTTTTGATATAATTGAGGATCTCGTGGCCTGTTGCCCCGTAACCTTTTCACCTTAGTGCCCTTAACGTTTGCACCGTCACGAAATTCTGTATTGCAGCCATGTCACAATTGCCTGGGAACGGTGACCCCGTTTCGCCACCAACACCTCTGCGGCGTGAGCGTGCACCTACTATCACCATAGATACATCCGCTGTGAGCGCAGGAACAGAATCATCTCAACCGCAAATAACCCCAGATGGATCGCAGTCAACACTGCGGATCTCTACCGAACATGTGGGAGCGGGATCGAGATCGCCTGGCGGACCCTCACTTTCCCCTGTGGATCTCCACCCAGTGCCATCGTTCGAGGGAAAAGAAAACAGGGGAAGCCGCCCAACTTCACCCCATAACGTATCATCTCCTGCTTCAAAATGGCCCGAAGGGCCCTCTCAAACGTTTTTATCCGTTCCTGGGACTCGATCGCGGGGGAATTCTGTAGATTCGGAGGAGTTGGGAAATTCTCCCGGTTCGTTTGGGAGTGATACCTACGTGGGTTCCACTCCTTCAGGTCATGATCGCCCTTCACACGATGCCAATCATGATATAACAAATGATCCAGATGCTTTGAAGCCCGATCCTGGAACGGAGGAGGATTTTAAAGTTGAAAACAATAAATTTGCATTCTCCCCCGGACAATTAAACAAAATGTTGAACCCCAAAAGTTTGTCCGCTTTCTATGCTCTTGGTGGACTTGCTGGCCTTGAAAAAGGATTACGTTCGAATTGTCACGCCGGTCTCGGCCTCGACGAAACCTTTTTAGACGGGACTGTCACTTTTGAGGATGCAACGAGGAAGAGAAGTGAAGGTCCCGAACAGCATCTGAAAATGCCCTCCCGAGTGATGAGCATGAAGAGTCACGGTTCGAAACATACCAAGGATAACGAGTACGCTGACCGAAAACGCGTATTCAGTGACAATCACTTGCCAGCGAAGAAGGCCAAGAGCATATGGGAACTTGCTTGGATAGCGTACAACGACAAAGTATTGATTCTACTCTCGGTTGCCGCTGCCATATCTCTCGCGCTTGGGATATATCAATCCGTTACAGCGGGGCCAGATGAACACAGGATACAGTGGGTGGAAGGAGTAGCTATCATAGTTGCTATTTTGGTTGTAGTTATTGTTGGTGCTGCAAACGACTGGCAAAAAGAACGGCAGTTTGTGAGGCTCAACAAGAAAAAGGAGGATCGGAATGTCAAAGTCATCCGCTCTGGGAAATCCGTGGAAATATCCGTTTACAATATTCTTGCTGGAGATGTAATGCATCTAGAACCTGGCGACATGGTTCCTGTTGATGGCGTTTTTATCGAAGGACACAACGTAAAGTGCGACGAATCCTCAGCTACTGGCGAATCTGACCTGCTACGAAAGGTTTCAGGGACCGAAGCATACCGAGCAATCGAAAACCATGAAAACCTTGCGAAAATTGACCCTTTTATTCTGTCGGGAGCTAAAGTTTCTGAAGGTGTTGGCACATTCCTGGTTACCTCCACTGGTGTGAACTCAAGCTATGGAAAGACTTTGATGTCATTACAAGACGAGGGAGAGACCACCCCTTTGCAAACGAAGCTTAACATCCTTGCTACATACATTGCCAAACTAGGTCTTGCGGCAGGCCTATTACTCTTCGTGGTCTTGTTCATCAAATTTCTAGCGAGCTTGAGTTCTATTAAAGGCCCTGCTGCCAAAGGTCAAAATTTCCTCCAGATATTCATTGTCGCCGTAACTATCATCGTCGTTGCAGTGCCAGAAGGATTACCCCTAGCCGTTACATTGGCTCTTTCATTTGCCACAAATCGGATGTTGAAGGACAATAACTTAGTACGTGTACTAAGAGCATGCGAGACAATGGGAAATGCGACTACGATTTGCTCTGATAAGACGGGCACATTGACCCAGAATAAAATGACAGTTGTCGCCGGTACGTTTGGGACTGCTTCTCGGTTCGGCGATAAAGCTATTCAAGACACCTCTGCTCAGAATGGCAATAATCAGGCGCACCAGGCGCACCACAGTCCAGCGGACGCAGAGGTAAACGATGTCTCCCCTGCGGAATGCGTATCCACGCTATCGCCCTCTATTAAGGATCTCCTGAAAGACTCCATTGTAATGAACTCCACTGCTTTTGAGGGCGATGAGGACGGGGTGCCAACCTTCATCGGATCTAAAACGGAAACTGCACTTCTCAGCTTTGCGCGGGATTATCTCGCCTTAAGTTCTCTTAGCGAAGAGCGATCTAACAAGGAAACTGTTCAACTCGTACCTTTCGATTCCGGCCGAAAATGCATGGCTGTCATCATAAAACAGCCTAACGGAAAGTTTAGGATGCTTGTAAAGGGTGCCTCCGAGATTCTGATTGCCAAATGCACGAGAATTGTTCTTGATCCGGCGGCCGAATTAACAGAAACACCGCTCACTGACAGAAACCGATCAACCTTGGATAACATTATCGAAAGCTACGCCTCAAGGTCTTTGCGTACAATTGGTTTGGTCTACCGAGACTTTGAACAGTGGCCACCTCGTGGCGCCCCTACACAAGAAGACGACCGTACCCTTGCCGTTTTCGAACCAATTTTTAAGGACATGGTCTTTTTGGGTGTTGTGGGTATTCAAGACCCACTCCGTCCTGGTGTTAGTGACTCTGTCATTCAGTGTCAAAAAGCTGGCGTGTTTGTTAGAATGGTCACTGGCGACAACCTGACAACAGCGAAAGCCATAGCTCAGGAGTGTGGTATCTTTACCCCAGGAGGAGTCGCAATGGAAGGGCCCAGATTTCGGAAACTGGGCTCCCAACAAATGAACCAGATCATACCAAGATTGCAGGTCCTTGCACGATCCAGCCCAGAAGATAAAAGGGTATTAGTTACGCGTCTGAAAAAGCTCGGAGAGACTGTTGCTGTCACTGGTGACGGAACTAATGATGCCCCTGCGCTGAAGGCAGCCGATGTTGGTTTCTCTATGGGTATTGCTGGCACCGAAGTTGCTAAAGAGGCTTCCTCGATTATCCTCATGGATGACAATTTCACATCGATTGTCAAGGCCATATCTTGGGGAAGAACAGTTAATGATGCCGTCAAGAAATTTTTACAAGTGAGGACTGCGACTCCTTATTTTAATTATTTATTTTTAACTCGACTAATTCTTGGGTCTCTTAGTTTCAAATCACGGTCAACATTACAGCTGTCATTGTCACATTTGTTTCTGCTGTTGCCAGTGACGATGAAGAATCGGTCCTTACAGCCGTTCAGCTTCTATGGGTCAACCTCATCATGGACTCATTTGCTGCTCTAGCGCTAGGTAATTTCGCACAATTAGATTTGCAACCCGTAATATAATTAGAAATACGGCTGACACTCACTCTAGCAACTGATCCCCCAACTCATACAATTCTTGATCGAAAGCCCGAGCCCAAATCTGCGCCCTTAATCTCCGTGACCATGTGGAAAATGATAATAGGACAGTCGATCTATCAACTTGTTGTCATATTCGTTCTCAATTTTGCTGGGCCGAATATTCTGAACTACGATTTCAAGCATGGAGACATCCGCTCTGAAACGAACCGCTTCAAAGCCCTAATTTTCAACACATTTGTGTGGATGCAGATATTCAACCAGTACAAGTAAGAGTTCCCTCCAATATCGCTATGAACGACCAATATTGAATGCTAATCATACTTTACTTGGGGCAGTTCCCGGAGAATAGACAATGACGTCAATATATTCGAGGGTATCCTGCGCAACTGGTGGTTCATCGGTATCCAAGTTGTTATTGTCGCAGGTCAGGTTCTGATCATATTTGTTGGTGGCGAAGCCTTCCGTACTAAACCCCTGAACGGTGTCGAATGGGGTATCTCCATCATTCTAGGGCTCTTGTCAATACCAGTGGCTGTGGTTATTAGACTTATCCCCGATGAGTTTGCGAGGAAATTAGTCCCTCCCATGTGGACACGGAAGAAGACGGGGCCGCAAGTTTTTGTCTCCGACGAGGACCGTTTCGAGTGGAACCCGGCTCTGGAAGAAATCCGAGATCAGCTGGCATTCCTCAAGACTGTTCGTGGTGGACGGCTCAAGCACCTGAAACACAAACTACAGAATCCACAGACCTTGATTCCAAGATCGAGGAGCGGTTCGAGATCCCGGGAGAGCTCTATGCCTCATACTCCTGTCGGCGATGTTGCCCAAGACAGTTTGTTCCCTTCACCTGCAACGCCAGATTCACGATCTCGCAACGGGCGATCGCGATCCAATTCAGCATTTGGACCCGCAGCAGCTATGGCCGGTATAGTTGCTGGCAGTGTTGCTGGTTGGTCACCCGTGGAGAGAGGCCCAGGGGAAGCCGATTCGTTAAAGTTTTCACGCTCCGATCCCCATACTGGTCTTGTCCACCAAAAAGGAATTGAGATCCATCCTGATACTCAGGAGGACGACCCTATAGTCCGCGACTATTCATTGTCTTCCAGCATTCCTCCCAGTCAGAACCCAGAATTGACGCCACAATTTGCACATGGCCCATCTTCCCCTTCGAATCCTCCAAGTCGTGGGCGACGGTCTACTTCTAGACAGTCGAGGCGGCGGTCAAGTAGCAACGTCCCTCCAAACCAAACTACATCGCCGTCCTGACATCTTCGATAATATAATCCATGGGCGAATAAATTCTTGCCTACCGGACTTACCTTCTATCTCCTATTCAAAGCTTTCTCTGCTGCTTTGTTATTCTACACGTCGCCCTCAATCCACCGCTGCCAACATCTAGGCTTCGATGATAATCATGGATTGTGTTTGGTGTTGATTATATTCCCTTCTATGATGGTATCTAGAAACCACTTTTAGTACGGTTTATTCAGTTCTGGAAGGTGAATTAGTGTTCATAAGAACTGGAAATTAAAATAAACAATGCAGCAATACATTTGCATTTTGCATATGCATGGCGTGTGGGTTAGGGCATTATTTTCCACCTTTTTTATTCCCATTTCCTATCCCGGCTACAGCACCTATCAGGTTTTTTTCTCATCTTTCTTTTTTTTGTGGAGTAGTTACATCTATTTTGACCCAGCTGCCTTTCTTTCGCCTCTGCTCGCTGTATCTCATCTGCAGGCTTCGACGTTTTCATTCGTCCTCTGTTTCTCTCTACTTTCATTATCGATATTTCTCTTCGTGTTTCCCGCAGCATATGGGCCATCAGCTTTCTGGCTCCCTTCGCTCCACCTCTCCTTTGTTTCATCAAACTCACTTTCCATGTCCCCTTTCCTTTTTAAATCCAGTTATTTCATTTTAATAGCAAATATGTACACCCCTGTTTCGTCATCATTTGTTTCTCTTCGTTTTTGTTAACTACACCATCGGTCGATTAGGAGAAAGTTTAAGGGCTGTTTTCCTCATTCTTCTGAAGTTTGTGGATTTTCTTGTCTTTTCTTTCATCACTTTGTTTGGTCTTCTTTCCTGACTCCCCCTTCCATGTTTCGCCACTTTCAAACTCCCTTATCCGGCGCCGATAGTATGTATGTCAATGTGGGGTTACCTTCTGAATGTCGAATTCTGTTTCTTTGCTTAATCTTCCTTCTATTCCCTTTTCCTTTCACCTGTATTTTAGGCTATAGACCTTTCCTCGTGCTTGTTTCGAAAGCACCGAGAAAACAATTTCAAAATTCGTCCTGTTCCAACATTTCCAAAGCAGCTCGCCCCTAGTGACGTATAGTGACCGAGATGAATTACAGGGAAACGGAGTGAAATCTGTTGTGACTAAATAGTATCGGGCGTTTGACGAATCTCCACTCTCTGCCCAGTGCCAATTCTCCGAACTTTTCGGTGCTGACTGACTGGAACTGATATCCATGAAAGATTGGTTCTGATCCCGGTGCGGAGGAGTAAGTTAATAATAACCCGTTAATGCGATCTCACACGCAGTAAATTTGGGCATACACGGATGCCATACATATTTAACGGCACGAGTGAGTATACACAAGGAGAACGTGTCATGCTATTTAATCATTCCGAACGTAACTAGGAAACTTTTGTATATAAATGTTTTGCTTCCAATTGGCGCTGTTGGGCTAACAAACCTCAATGTATGACACAAATTTATCACAAATCGAGTGCTGGAATCATGTAAAAATAATACATATATACAATCAGCTCTTACTTGAAGACCGCAGTGCATTTTGGGGCGGACTTTTAAGCTGGTGATATGGAGACAGCGACAAAGCGCTAAAGAGCGTGAACTACAGCTGAGGTTGGAGATTAGGCGGACAGCAAATCCAGAGCAAACTCTCCCGCTTGGTTATTTCGTCAACTACCTCTACACAGGTGAAGAACATTCCTGCAACTTCATCCCATCAGGCCAAGACACCACAAGTTTTCCCCCGGTCGAAGAGGGGAAGACGGTCACCACAAAGCGCCATCTTTTCAAGGATGTATTTAATTGTACCCCACTACCCCGTGTAACCTCGGGGCTGCGGTGACTTTCACAAATTCTCCGTTCAGCTTCCCATATGCGACACCGAATTCACCGTCCAGCAGAGAGGCAGGCAACAGAACAACTGACGTCGCAGCTAGCCTTCAGCTGCTCGTCTAGAATTTAAATCTTCTATCTCATCTACCGTCCCGTTTCCAGTTCCTGGCTGTGTTTTAACTTGATATCCGTTACGCCAGCAGAGGCAACATTAATCAACCAAGCCGACATCTCTGCAGCCATCCAAAGATATAACTCTACAAATCGACTGAAAAGCCGCGCCATGTTATCCTTCGTAGATTACGCTGGCCTTATACCTGTGGCCCAGAAATTCCTCGCAACTGCAAAGGAATGGGCTTCTGTCCCGATCTTAGGCTCACTAGCCTATCTGCTTGCAGTGGCCATTCTCCGCAATCGAAGAATAAAGAATAACGTGAAGAAATTCAATTATCCAACTCGAGCGTCAATGGCTGGTATGTCCGATGATGACGCATGGGAGATTGTCTTGGAGACTGCCCAGCTGGAGTTTCCTTTCACTCATCTCAAGGCACTGCAATTCTCTCTGTTTAGGGTAAGTTTGATGGTGCTCTCGCTTCCGCTAAATTCTATTCGTTTCTTACAATGTCTGCGATCTGTTCATCGGCAAGATCATATGCTGCGACTGATGCATCATAAAACATAGACCTATGGAATTCCCACCATCTCCAAAACCCTTGTGCAAACCGGCCAGTTTGCGAGGCCCGAATTCTCGATGAAGCGTTATGCGGACACCGCAGTGTTGATTTCAGAGTTCTTTGGAAACGCGCCGACTTCAGAGCGTACTCGCGAAGCTATTGCACGCATGAACTATCTTCACCAGTGGTACCGTGCGTCAGGAAAAATCTTGGACGATGATATGCTCTACACGCTCAGTTTGTTCGCACTAGAACCAGCCCGATGGATCAGAAAATACGAATGGCGCCAGATCTCAGATATGGAGAAATGTGCCTTGGGGACATTCTGGAGGAGTATTGGCGATGCTATGCTGATTAGCTTTGACAATCTACCGTCATCTAAGATTGGCTTCAAGGACGGTATCCACTTCTTTGAGGAACTCGAGGTTTGGAGCGAAGAGTACGAAAAGCAAGCCATGGTTCCAAGTTCATGGAATAAGAAAAATGCCGACCAGACGGTTGCGCTTCTTTTATGGGATTACCCTAGTTTTATGAGGCCTCTGGCACGCAATATGGTACTTTATATGATGGATGATCGTTTGCGGACGGCAATGATGTAAGCTTAGTTGTTTTTATTTTCTATATATTCGATTACAAATGCCCTACTAACCACCATGCCATGCTTGACAAAAATTAGGTATGAGAAACCAGGGAGTATCTATAAGGCCCTCTTTTCCACGGTTTTCACTCTTCGAAAATTATACCTCCGCCACCTCTCCCTTCCTCGACCACGGTTCTTGCGGTACCGCCGTATCAGCCCCGGCACCAGCGGAGAGGATCGCCATTACTTCCTTACCTGGGAAGGTGCTCCATACTACGTCAGACCAACTTTCATGCACCGATGGGGCCTTAGGGCGTGGATCACATGGATCCGCGGGCTGCCTCTGCCCGGCGACGACCCCAAACATAGTCCGAACGGATATTATATTCCGGATGTCGGACCAGTTAATTTCGAGGGCAAAGGGCGCGAGCAGGCCAAGCTGACAAAAGAGCGATTGGTGAAAGAGAGAACTGGCCAGTGTCCATTCTTAATCAAATAAGTAGATTTTGACTCGTTTTAGTGGGGAGATGGACGACTGCCCATGGCAGTCTGGAGAGAGCGCCTTGGAAGGCAGGGTGATTTGTTCTGGGTGTCAGTGCTATGTTCGTGTGCTAATTGTGCACTTCGGTGATGTGTGTTTTACGTGATATCCCAATTACTTTAGTTAGGTAACTATATCTCTTCTCTTTCTTTCATTCCTTCTTGTTTGTTGTTTCTTTTGTCAAGGAGAATAGACCAGACACCGTGTCAGTTGAAGTAATGCAATACCAGGGGTTTTTCTGCCGAAGAATTTGAGTAGAGGTACTCTAAAATCATCTTATTTCGAAATATATACTATGATATGTTTCTTAGTAGTGATTGATGAGGATAAACTCAAGGTTCCTTGATGAACCAAAGGGGAGTTTCCTGAGAGTTGTCTGGAGTTGTCTGTGCGTTTTGTTGACATCAACAATTAAGGTTCTTACCCCACACTTTCTTCAGCTCAATCTGGACTAGCGCAATCAAAATACATACGCCTCAAGTTTGACTTTCGACATTGGATATCCGCGGTAAGCCGTACTCATCCATGTATACCCCTTTCGCCTCCATCCGATGATGTCACCCATGTTTGATCTAGATACTCTCAGCAGATCTAAAACGGGCTTTACATCCAATAAAAATTTCTTCTGGCATTTCGTACACAGCGACCAACGCTCATTCAAGCAAGCATTCTTGTATGACTAATATCGTAGCGCTAGGAAGCACCTTCCCCTCAGCCCTTTCCATTCCTCCTCTTCTCCTGGACTTGAACATTTGGCAATTTCACACCAAACATCAGAGCTATCACTATCATCGGCCAGGTCTATTCTACGCGCGAACAAGATTGCCTATACCAGCAATACTGAAAGGGAAACATGGCCACTCTAGCTGCCTTCAAGCCGCCGGTGGTGCAAAACGAGCCAACGGTGAGTTTAAAATATATATATTTTTTTTAAAAAAAAAGAAAAAAAGAAAAAAAAAATAGCAAAATGATTTTCGAGTATCTCTCGTGATTGTATAGAGTGGGGAAGAAATGGGTGTAAGGAGAGACGGAAATATTAAAGAAAGTGCATAAAATAGATGTAGCTAACTGCTTCCGCCCCTCACCACCCCCGCTTCCCGGAGGGGAAATCTTCAACCAGCAAAATTACGCCAAAGGCTCGCCAGAGCGTGGGAAACTCTCAAGCGCAATTGCGGCATTCAAGAAACAGGCTCCTCTGCAAATTCCGCTTCTGATAGGAGGCAAACACGTACGTGCATATATATTCATTTCGTTCATGTTCCTTTTTATTCTTATAACTGTCTGCGTATGGAGCAGAACTCCGTAGATGGGAAAATTAACAAAACTAACCTCCCTCATCATCACCTTCACCTCTCACAGGTAACCACCTCCTCGCCCCTTCAAACCCAACTAAACCCCTCCGCATTTAAAACCAATCCCGTAGCCAAATTTCACGCAGCAGGTCCCGAAGAGGTCACTGAGGCTATCGAGTCCGCATTAACCGCTAAGAAATCATGGGAGACGTTACCGTTTGCGGACCGTGCAGCGATTTTCCTGAAAGCAGCTCATCTAATCAGTACCAAGTATCGGTATGAATTGATGGCGGCCACGATTGTGGGACAAGGGAAGAATGCGTGGCAGGCGGAGATCGATGCTGCCGCGGAGTTGTGTGATTTCTTGAGGTTGGTGTATTTGCCTGTTAGTTTAGCGATTGTGCTTTTGCTGGTGCGTAAATGATGGAATGGATATTGATGGTGTGAGATAATTACGAACAGGTTCAACGTCCAGTACGCAGCGGAGCTTTATGCGCAGCAACCAAGTCACAATTCTCCTGGAGTTTGGAAGTAAGTGTTCGCCCATTTTTGCTTTTCTCACTAGTTTCCCCATTGAATGGGGGGACACTCTCACCGCCACTTCCAGCAATCCGCTTGTTCGAATTGCACAGAAAGACAGCAATGGTGAATAATAGCTGACTCTCCCCTAAAAGTCGAATGGAGTATCGCCCCCTTGAAGGGTTCGTCTACGCAGTCTCCCCGTTCAACTTCACCGCCATCGGCGGCAACCTACCCGCGGCACCAGCACTGATGGGCAACGTGGTTATCTGGAAGCCATCACCATTCGCTGTCGCAGCGAACTTTTTAACCTACAGCATCCTTGCGGAAGCCGGTCTCCCCCACGGAGTCATTCAGTTCGTCCCTGGGGATGCTGAACAAATAACCCAAACAGTGCTTAACCACCGTCATTTCTCTGCATTGCATTTCACAGGAAGCACTGCCGTATTTCGATCCCTGTATGGCAAAATCGCCCAGGGAGTCGCAGACAGCAAGTACATCAGCTACCCGCGCATCGTAGGTGAAACAGGAGGAAAGAACTTCCACCTCATCCACCAGAGCGCCGACATCCCCAACGCAGTGCGGAACACCGTGCGCGCCGCCTTTGAGTTCCAAGGCCAGAAATGCAGCGCCTGCTCACGCGCCTACGTCCCTTCGAGCATCTGGCCCGAATTCCGTCGCCAGCTCATCGACGAAACAAAGGCGATAAAGATCGGCGATGCTGAAGATTTCACCAACTTCATGGGTCCCGTAATTCACGAGGCGGCGTTTAAGAAACTCTCATCTGTCATCGACGAGGCGAATAAGGATTCCAGTCTTGAACTGCTCGTTGGCGGGACTTACAGTGATGACACGGGATACTTCATCCACCCCACCATCTATGCGACAAATGATGCATCCCATCCCATTCTTAGCACTGAGCTCTTCGGGCCCATCCTGGCAGTCCACATTTATGACGATGGTGCGGAACACGATGGCTCATCTGCTCCTGCAAAAAGTGCAGAGACAGCGTTCGAATCTATCTGCCACACCATCGACACCACGAGCCCTTATGCACTGACGGGCGCCGTGTTCGCGCAGGATCGAGCGGCGGTGTCATATGCGGAGGACGTGCTGCGTAATGCTGCGGGTAATTTCTATATCAACTGTAAGTGTACGGGGGCTGTGGTGGGGCAGCAGCCGTTTGGAGGGGCGAGGGTATCGGGCACGAACGATAAGGCGGGCAGTGCTGGGTTGTTGAGTCGGTTTGTCAGTGTTAGGGCGTTGAAGGAGGAGTTTGAGGCGCTGGAGAAGGTTGGGTATGCTAGCAATGAGTAGGTCGGGTTTGGAGAGAGGGTTTGGGAGGGAATTGAAGTGAGTTTTTGTTTCTCTTTGGCTCTGGGTTTCTGATTTCGAGAGAGAGCGCGCGCTCGTGCGAGGGTGGGAGAGAGGGATTCTGGTTGGGTGATTGAAGGGGTGATATGGTTTTGGTTATCGATATGTGTATATCATGTATTTCTGTGATTGGATGTAGGTATCTGGGGCAGCTGTAACATCGACAACGATAATTCATTTTGAGCTGTAGAGAGAGAATGCTGTGTATCTGTCTGAATGTTCTGATCGGCTGTTGGTTCGTTCCTGAACAGCCCAATCCTCAGCGATGACCAGCCCGCTAGTCCTAAATAAGCTAAACCATCGCCCTTTTAGGACTAGCGTCTCTCCCCAACGTTCTGTGCCTGTGGCTGCGCTAGTCCCGATTTTGCTAGGCCCGCTAGCCGCAACGGGACTAGCGCTACAACACACAAACATCGCGCTTCCTCCTTGTTCCAAGGAGTTTTAACCTCCTCAATCAAGCCTTTCTTCACCCTCTTCCTCCTACACCGCCCCCTGGTTCACCACCAAACCTCCAAACCTCGCCCATCACCACCACCTTGTCTCTGTTGTTCGAGGTCTCCCTTCCCCCCCCTGTCCTCCCGGTTCATACCTTCGCATCCTCTACCATCCATAATGCGTGAAATCGTACGTTGATTCCTCCCTGTTGTCACGCGTCATCTGGAACACCCAGGCTTTGTTGTGTCTGGCTGCTCCATGTCCTTTCCCCACTGCAGACACCCCTAGATCCCCCCCCAGTGGTACCTCCACAGCATACAATCCCTCCAGAGAATCCCCTTGGAAAATGGGAGAAATGAACTGTGAATGTTAAGACCTAGTCGCTAACATATTTGATTATCATCTTTAATCTATATTAGGTCCATCTCCAAACCGGCCAATGCGTATGTCAAATCAGTCTCCCTCTCTTCCCATTGAGCAAGATGTTTCTATCTGCCCCTTTTTGATGTTACTATGTTGGGTTCGTGGCTTCTAACCTCCGCGCTCTTGTTTGATCACTAGGGTAACCAAATTGGTGCTGCTTTCTGGTATGTCAAATCCTCCCACCGTCATCACATGGCTGATATTTTTTTGGTTTTTCCATGTTTTTGTTTACATTTGTTGTACTGACCAAAAGTTTTCTTTTTTCCTTTATTTTTGTATATACAGGCAAACCATCTCTGGTGAGCATGGTCTCGACGGATCTGGCTTGTGAGTGCTATACTATATGCCCTATGAAATTGATTAATTCGACTTGCACGAGCCCCTTCTGACTTGATCCATAGCTACAATGGCTCCTCCGATATCCAGTTGGAGCGCATGAACGTTTATTTCAATGAGGTGGGAGAACGGTCCCCCAACATCAGAGGCGATCCATCCAACAACTAACTGGTAAATCCATTATATAGGCTTCTGGCAAGAAGTACGTCCCCCGTGCCGTCCTCGTCGACTTGGAGCCCGGTACCATGGACGCAGTCCGTGCCGGTCCCTTTGGCGAACTCTTTCGTCCAGACAACTTCGTTTTCGGCCAGTCTGGTGCTGGAAACAATTGGGCCAAGGGCCATTACACCGAGGGTGCTGAGCTGGTGGACCAGGTGATCGATGTCGTCCGTCGTGAGGCTGAAGGCTGTGACTGCCTCCAGGGTTTCCAAATTACTCACTCCCTTGGTGGTGGGACCGGTGCCGGTATGGGAACTTTGTTGATCTCCAAGATACGTGAGGAATTCCCAGACCGCATGATGGCCACTTTCTCCGTCGTTCCTTCGCCCAAAGTCTCCGACACCGTTGTCGAGCCATACAATGCCACCCTCTCAGTTCATCAACTCGTTGAGCACTCTGATGAGACCTTCTGTATCGATAACGAGGTATGGTTTCCGCATGTCTTCAATCTCGTCTTGTCAATGGCCAATTTTTGTTATGGGATCGCTGAATGTATATAAAGGCTCTGTATGATATCTGCATGCGGACTCTCAAGCTCTCTGAGCCATCATATGGCGACCTCAACCATCTTGTCTCCGCAGTCATGTCCGGTGTGACCACCTGCCTACGATTCCCTGGTCAGCTTAACTCTGACCTACGCAAACTCGCCGTCAACATGGTTCCTTTCCCTCGTCTTCACTTCTTCATGGTCGGATTCGCTCCTCTCACCAGCCGTGGCGCATACTCTTTCCGTGCTGTCACCGTTCCGGAATTGTCTCAACAGATGTTCGATCCTAAGAACATGATGGCTGCTTCCGACTTCCGTAACGGCCGTTACCTCACCTGCTCAGCTATCTTGTAAGCTTTTTCCACATTATGTCACCATCCCTCCTTTTTCCTAACTAAATGCATTCTTTCCCCATAGCCGTGGTAAGGTATCCATGAAGGAAGTCGAAGATCAGATGCGCAATGTTCAAAACAAGAACAACACCTACTTCGTTGAGTGGATTCCCAACAATGTTCAGACCGCTCTCTGCTCCATTCCTCCTCGCGGTCTCAAGATGTCTTCCACTTTCGTTGGAAACTCCACCTCCATCCAGGAACTCTTCAAGCGTGTTGGTGATCAGTTCACCGCTATGTTCAGACGCAAGGCTTTCTTGCATTGGTATACGGGTGAGGGAATGGACGAGATGGAATTCACTGAGGCGGAGAGCAACATGAACGATTTGGTCTCCGAGTACCAGCAGTACCAGGAGGCTAGCATTTCCGAGGGAGAGGATGAATAGTAAGATTTATTTCCCCCCCCCAGTTTCTGTTGGGTATGATTTGTTCTGCTTCCTTTCGTACTAACCAATGAATTTTCTGTTTCAACAGTGTCGAGGAAGAGGTCCTGGAGGGCGAGGAGTAGAGGAAGAAGTTAAAGCAAAGTATAATAGTACTTTAGCCCCATTACTTCTAATAGCTTGTTTTTTTGTGCTTCTTTTTTTGTTCTCTTCTGTTTGGTAGCGACATATCGATTCTATACCACAAACTCAATCACATAGCACTTTTAGCTCAACTCCCACCCTCCATATGCTGCCAGCATATGTGTGAGTGCATGCATGTGTGTATGTGTGTGTCTCTTGTTAAAATTACTTTAGTTTTGAGAGAGCAAGCTCAATGTTTCAATTATAAACGCCTCACTCAGGTCTTTAATTTATCTGATCCACTGTTCATTTTATTGTCAGAGAAAGAGAAACTTCTTGCATCTACAATTCTCTCCAAGCAAGTGTCGAAGTGGTGTAACGTGTGGTGAGAATATTATACTTATATTTCTGAATTAATACTTAAACGTTGCAGTATTATAGTTATGAATGCAGCTCCTGATAAAAAAAAAAAAAGAAAATCATATACTGCAAACACAAATTTTTAAACTTCAATTATATTGCTTCATTATGAAGAGCCAGCGAAGTCTCAAAAGATTTGTCAGTCATTTGCTCATGCCATGATTTGTTATCTGTTGTGATTCCGGTTGCCTGCCGGTGGGATGGGCCCTCTGAGGGCCATTGGCTATGAACTAGATGATAATAATAATAATAATAATAATAATAATAGAAGACAACGGTAAACAATCAGAGTACACCATGAGTAAAGTCAGTAAACACCAGTAAGTATAGGCGTGAACCCACCGGTCCTAATCTCAATGAAAACGAAGACAAGAAACTGCTGGATGTCAATGGGGAGATAGATAGATTAGCTTTTCCCTTCGCTCTCCAACCATGAGCCAAACTTATCAAGTCTCTCAGCTTCCTCCTCGCTGGCATCCTCCGCCCCTTCCGCATCAACAGCAGCCAGAGCAGCTGGATTCTTCGCACTCGATTTCCTAAACTTCTCGCTGCCGTCGGCGATATATGCTACAACCCGCGTGCCTGAGAAAAACCGGCCGTCCATTTTCTATAGGTATATTTGAAATGGCGGAGTCAGCTAAGGAGCTGCAAATCGCATATAATTTGAGTAAATCAGGGAGCGATGGGGTAGTGGGTAGGGTGTAGAGAGACTCACCTGAACACAGGTATTTGCAGATTCGGCATCTGAGAACCGTACGCTAGCTACGCCCTCTTCCTCCTTGTCGTATAGTACGACATTGGTGACGTCGCCTAGCTTCGAGCATTCTTGTCGGATATCTTCCTTTATGTCGAGGATTGCAGCTGGGTCTTCCTGGAATGGGCGTTTGGGTTAGTGTGGGATGCTCATGTTCCTCAAAAGGGGAGGTTGGGGGGAAAGAAATGAAACAACGGATATTTCGTCGAATGTGTCATATCTTTATATAGATGGATGATGAGAAATTCATACCTCAAGCTCCTGTAGCGTAAACATATGTTTGAGAATGACCACTTTATCCCATCGGGAAGAACTTGTTGGAGCAGTCGACGGCTCATCATCGTCCCAGTCCGCAAGTTTGCTATAACAAATAGTTAGCATGAACATGAAGCTTGGCTACCTTTAAGGTCCATAAATGAACTCCACTAGCCACTAAAATACCAAACAAAAATGCGAACACCAACCTATTCAGCCTTTGAGTTTTCATCATAATTTTCCTCTTCTCGCTCATATTCTGCTTGACCGGTGCCTCTTTTTGTGCCTTAAATGAGAAATCCGCCGCTTGGACCTTCATCTTGCCCTCGGGTCCCGTTTCTCCAAACCTAAAATCTGTATCATCAAGCATCTGGATGGCAAGGTTGACAGATTCAGGTCGGAAGTATACGACCAGCGCATCCCCCTTGAACTTCCCTTCATCGTCAGTATACATTTTTATCCGTGGCTTTCGCCGGTCGATTTCTTCGGCAATGACTCCGCATTTACTGAATACGTCGTTCACTTCGTCTATTGAGGCGTCAAGGGGGATGGATGTAACGTAGACAGCGGTATTTACGCGCGGTTTCTTGGGCTTAGAGACTTGGGTCGGCTTGATATCCTAAACATCGGTTCATGAAAGGTTCGTCAGCATATATGTTCATTGCATGTTTTATGATAACCTCATGCGAAGAAGTAGAAAGGTCCAACTAACATTTTGGTCACCGGTATAATTTTTCCGCTTCAGCCGCCGTTGCTGCTGTTGCTGCTTGAGATCGACTGGTTCGTCTTCATTTACGCCTTCAACTTTGTACGCCTCCCTCTGTTGTTCTAAGAGGGCATCGTCCACCTATGTAATTCACCCAACAGACCAAAAATAAACCAAAGAGGTCATGCAATTAGAATACTGTCCTGCATCCAACGGGAATGTAGGATGGCATTTTAATATTTCTTTTCATTTTTTCTTTCTTTCTCGATTTTGTTTTTCTTTTACCACCCTGATACTGGAGGCGAAACAAAGGAGGGGTGCTGCGCAAGCAAAGCGTTGGGTATTTTGGATATTTGGCCCCAAACAGCATTTCCAAGCACACCCTCTGTTTGTGCCAGCAGCTTATCATGGCTTCCCGATCCCGAGATGTCGCCATCTGGGGAGTTGGGGAGGGGGAAAATCACCACAGCCTTTGTGCGCCAACCAGCAGAATAAGGGGAAGAGAGCAAGAGTTTCATGAACTGCCTACCAGGGGGACCCATCTATTCAGCGCATTATCGTATTCCCACTCTGTCCCATCCTCAGCCTCCAAATAGTACTTCTCGTCAAGTTTGGAAAAGGAAATTCTGTAATCGTCATGAAATTCAGACGGGGACTGGGGAAAGCTCGCTCGAGTCGTGGTAGTGTTCGATTCGGAAGGATTTGGAAGCCCATCCATGTTTGGTTATGCGGCAAGGGGAATGAGTTTTCAGTTTTCTGTGGGTGTATACAATGTTTGAATTAAGCATTAAAATGAAAAGGGAGACCAAGAGCCAAAATACGTGAGATATCTGCGTGTGGATGTGAATACTGAAGTATGAAGCTGGTGGGTGAGATGATGCCTAAGGGTTCCCATGTTGATGCCCGTCTTGCCAAACTAGGTTTAGTTCCGATTTCAAGGAGAGTTAAGTCGAAGCGGGTCATCCATGCATTTAGTTGTCCGATGTATTTACTCTGCCTTAAAGAGTGTGGGGGTTCTTTGCCATTAAGTGACACACGAAAAGCCTACAAGACGCAAAAAGGAGTGAAGGAAATGGAATACAGCTATTGAGGACAGGTCATAGCACTGTCGAACAGAGGGCCTGAAGCCTCAGATCCATGGCAA
The DNA here is from genome assembly GCF_000150705.2 of Paracoccidioides lutzii. Lineage (NCBI taxonomy): Eukaryota > Fungi > Ascomycota > Eurotiomycetes > Onygenales > Ajellomycetaceae > Paracoccidioides > Paracoccidioides lutzii. The sequence goes on along the minus strand of NW_015440954.1, from coordinate 227,318 downwards.
CATTCTACTTTGCATAACTATGGATTCAATAATCTCCAAATGCAGCCATATCACACAGGCGCTGATGAAGATGTCCGCAAGCATATTTATGAAAATGGGATATATCCATTGCATCACAGGCTCACGGCAAAGTGATGCAGATGGAAGGCCGGCTTGCCAGACCTCTTCCATCCCCAAAAACCAGCCCGACTCACTCGCGAAAGGAGGAAAGATTAAGGAGAAATGGCTAGTCGCCTGGTCAGCCAATGAATGGGCCTCCTCAAGTGAGAGAGGGGGCGGGCCGGCGGCCAAGCGATTAAGCGTCATTGTCGATTTTCATATCTACGATCAACCATTCATTATCAACCCTGTGTCGTCATAGGGAGAGCTCATGCCATGGAATCCATCCGATCCAAGGTTCAACGGTCGGCGTAAGGGAAGACAAAAATGATAGATACATATATACTCCGTAATTTTTTTTTTCTTTTTCTAAACCATCTAAGTTATAATCCCTTCAACTGTATCCCCTGGTTTAACCATTGATGAGTTATCTTTATTACCTTGCGCAACTTCTTGAGGGCGGATGTTTAAATAAGTTATCGTACTTGACGATCCGCCTGTATATCGCACTCTCACGCCATCATTGACGGACGGAGAATCCCGAGCTCGGGTACTCAGCGTCTCAACCCTCTGATTGAGGGCATAACCGTCTTCAAACGCTGAGATGCTTTCAACTGTTCATTTGATAAGAGATTGTTATGACTCGAGGTTGTTATGACTGCGCCTCTTGATGTGACTATTATTCTTAAGTGATTTTATCCTGCCTTTTAGTATCTGTTTGATCTCCACCGCCGTTCCACCCCCATCTTCCTTGTGGCGGGCTGCAGCTATTTCAATTGTGATTATCGATCGTCCCGCCCTTTAATTTGCGAATTGGAGTTGTGGCTTGCACGCAGTTACTGTACCTGAAGCTGCCCGAAGCTTCGCCAGAAGTCCCCTAGTTATTTGAATGATTTACAGAGAAGCTCCACCCCTCGACACAACTTGAGCTTGGTATGCTCCACGAACTAGAGAAAGACGGCTTGTTTCATAGTACGGAATAATTACATCTGATTCAAAATGGTCAGGGCTTGCATGGATCACCAGCTATAATAATAATGGATGTCAATTTGGTACAGCACTTCCGTAGACTAATATATATATATATATGAAGGGTTTAAGTATGTCGACGCGGGAAGGATTTATTATATCTTAGTCTATAATCCGTGCTGCACCACGAAGGTGGATACTCAGCCAGGTACGGAGCACTAACTACTGCTGTGTGTATGTATTGGCTCTTAGCACCGCCACAGCACCCCGGCAGAACCTTACCGACGGGGCTAGTGCTGTGTGGTTCGAACCTTCGTTGAGCTTTTGAGCAAGCTCCAAAGACGGACCAGACCTCGACCTCAGGCAACCAGCGCCAAACCACCGCCATGCACGAAGCATCAGGGTGAATCGCCCGTGCTGCGCCTATAAGCCATGGATCACCCGGACTCTTCTTCTGTCCTGGACACCACGGGCAGGCCAAGGTCCAATACCGGTTACTTTACCCCTCACCCGCCCTATCTCCTCTCCTCAGACGGCGAGCATTCAGACCTGTGCCCACACCCAGAGGAGAACCAACCACCACCAGAAACCCCGCTGGCGCCCAATTCTCCCTTCTCCCCCGTCCCAGTGGCTCCCACGCAATCATCCTTTCCGTCATGGCCTTCCTCTTCCACGCGTCCACGGGGTAGTAGCGGTGCTGGTGCATCCTTGGCCGGCTTCGACCAACCCCTTCCCCCAGACATGGCTGACTTGAGACCCCAGCGACCCTCCGGGCCAGCCAGGACTCCCTCCAACACCTATGCGCCTCCCCGCAAGCCTCCCCAATTTACCTCAGTCCACTCCAGCGTCCAGATACCGTCCGTTACCAAACGCCCCCAACGACGAGATCCCGATGCTAGATATCGTGCCCAGGAGAGAGCATATGTTCAACGAGTGCGTCAGGGGCACAATGGATGGCTCAACTTTGAGTCTCAGATCCCGGGCCCGGGCTTTGGAGCTGACTCTGAGCCAGAGGAAGAATCTCCTTCATCAGAGTCACAGTTCGACACTGACCCTTTCGACCCAGACACCCACCTCATCTTAGAAGATGATGATGCCCAACCTACACTGGAGGAGCTACAAGATCCGAAAAACAAAGAAAGGCTTGAATGGTATTCCATGCTAGCATCGGTGCTCAAGGGCGATGTCATCAGACAGGAGAAGCAAAGGTTGATTGGGACAATGGAGCAAAAGAGTCGCGAGGTGTGGAATACGGAAATTTTCCTCGGAGCCAAAGCTGCCAGATTTGGAAGACCTATCTCTCTACAGAAGAAATTTGTCGAGTATCAAATAAGCAACCTTGGCCCCATCATCGAAGACATCATTTCCTTTGAGATCAAAGGCGAAACACAAGTTGGGAAACCCCCGCTGAAGCAGGTTGAGGATATCGTGGAGAAAATCGAACAGTGCGAGAGTCTATACCCTAGCCGGCGTATTCTACAAGCGGAACACCCCCGTGCTGCGTCGGAAGAATTCCAAGAGAGCTGTGACGCTGTCATCGCCTGGCATAACACGACATTGTCGATTAACACTGAACTCGCTATCCTAAAAAGGTGGGTGGGGAATGAAGAGTTGGATTTCGCGAAGCCCATGACTATGGCCTCCTATGCAGCGGACTTATCGGACGAAGGCTCATTTCTCGATCGTATCATGAAGGAAGACGGGCTCAAAACACTTCAAAGCACTGAGAATGTATATGATCATGATAAGAAAAAAGAACCCTCTATCCTGGATGGTATTGGCGGTGTGATCAAAAAAGCCAAAAGTACTTTAATTGAGAACGCGGAAGCGTTTGCAAAACGGCATCTACCGCCGTACATTGAGGAACTGTTGACACTCATAAACTTCCCTTCGCGCCTTATCCAAGAGGTCATCCGACTTCGTCTTTCCTACGCCAGGAAGATGAAGGATCCGGGCTTGCAATCTCCTATCTTAGTTGATCAAATGATTTCCCAATTCCAAATCCTGCTGAAGGTTGCTGTAGACATCAAACAACGCTACCTTATCATCTCTAATCCTGAACCCGGTTGGGACCTCCCCCCTTGTGTTGACGAGAACTTTGACAATGTTGTTGTCGGCGGCCTGAAATACTATTTCAAATTATTGAATTGGAAGCTCAGTGCCAATAAAAATACTTTTAAAGAGGCGGAGATACTGGAAGGGGAGTGGGAGTTTTCTAATGATATTGGCCGACAACTCGAGAATGGTGACATCGAAGTAGCTGAACAGTTCAGGTATGCATTGGCCCCTATTTCAGTATTAGAGACATTTGAGAGTAGTCGCTAATACATTTGCAGCACTTTAACCGCCAAATCCTTGCAACGATTGATGATCCACTTCGAGCGGGAATTGTCTTGTCGACCGGGCGAAGACGCTGTTGAGACAGAGAAACGCTATAAACAAATTTTTGACTCAGTACGGGTTCGTCAGCGAAAACTTTTCCGGTTTTCACGTCTCTTGCGCCAGCGGTTCGAAAATGCAACCGAATTTAACCTGCGGCAGGATATGGTGGACACGTTATCAGAGGCTCTCCTGGCCTCTGGCCATTTCATGGTGATCTCACACGATTCGGTGGGCCAGAGAGGAGTTCGTCTCATTGCGTCGCCTTCACTATACGGCCGACCTAAAGATATACAATCTATCCTGGGCACGTCGTTCCGTGCTGAGGATTTACCCGAGGATCCGTCTAATCCTTACGTTCTCGTCCTCCTCCCCGAAAAGCCTCTAGAATGGAATGGCAAAAGGATGGAGGTGGACCTTTTGGAACAGCCCACGGATGTTAGATTGGGCAAATTACGATTAGTCGCGGACGGATCTCAACAACGGCTTCAGAATGCACGCCACGCATTAACTAGACTAACAGGTCTACAGTTGGATATTACTGTCGAACAGCGTGCCAACCTAGGTCGTGTCAATGTTGAACTGAACAAGATTAAGAAGACAGCTTACAAACTCTCAACCGGAATCATCGACAGCGTCGAAATTGTCAGACGACAAAGCAAAAATGCAGCCAATCACGAACTCATCCAATCTTGCTTTGCGTTTGCTACTGAATTTGGCAAACGTTCGCTCATGTATATGGATGCCAACCGACGTTCGATGAACCATACCAAGCTTGTTAAGCTGGCTCTCGATTGGGTCTCTTTTATTTGCGATGACTGCGATGCTGCCGATCGCAAGACCTTCAAGTGGGCTGTAGCGGCGCTCGAATTTGCTATGATAGTAACGCATGGCCAAAGCGTTCTCGCTATAAGTAACGAAGATTACAGTCGCCTACGGGTTAAAGTTGCTGGGTGCATGTCACTTTTAATTTCTCACTTCGATATCATGGGAGCAAGATCGTCGTTAGCGGCGCAAGCTGAACAACAACACACTGACCCCTCTGGACAAAGGTTCAGAAAACTGGACCTGAGTCGGATCATGGATGATGCACAGGCATCACGAGAGGTACAAGAAAGGCGGGAGGCCCTTTTCGCAGAGATCGACCAGACAAGAATCGAGGCTGATGCCAAGAGGCAAGCTTTGGGTAAAGTTCTGGAAGGTGCCAATGAAGCAGATCGGTCCGTTACTGTGCTGTCTTCGTCAGCAACGAATGTGACATTGCGATGGCAGCAAGGCCAGTTTATTGGCGGAGGGACATCTGGCTCAGTTTACGCTGCCATTGATCTGGATACCAGTTATCTGATGGCGGTGAAGGAAATACGCCTCCAAGAGCCCTCTGTTATTCCTGGTGCTGCACAGCAGATCCGCGACGAGATGGGTGTTCTTGAAGTTCTTGATCATCCCAACATTATTTCATACTACGGCATCGAGGTGCATCGAGATAAGGTCTATATTTTCATGGAATATTGTTCTGGTGGATCTCTTGCAACTCTGCTAGAGCATGGCCGAATTGAAGACGAGATGGTTATCATGGTATACACACTCCAGATGCTTGAGGGGCTGGCCTACTTACACCAGGCTGGAATTGTCCATCGCGATATCAAACCTGCAAATATCTTGCTTGATCATAACGGAGTCATTAAGTACGTAGATTTCGGTGCGGCAATGGTCATCGCGCGCCAGGGCAAAACCTTGGCTGCCATGGATCATTATTCATCGAATGCAAAAGATGGAAGGGGCCCGGCGAAGGATGCACTTGGACAGAAGAGAAACCAAAAATCTGTGACTGGCACTCCGATGTATATGTCCCCAGAACTTGTCAGGGGAGAAGTAGGCCACACCTCCGGCCGCCACGGCTGCATGGACATATGGTCTCTTGGCTGTGTAATCCTCGAAATGGCCACAGGCCACCGCCCCTGGGCAGGTGTGGACAACGAGTGGGCAATCATGTACAAGATTGCACAGGGCAGTCAACCACAACTCCCTACGCCGGATCAACTTAGCCCTATAGGCATCGATTTCATCAAGCGATGCTTTGAGATAGACCCCGTTAAACGACCGAGTGCGACTGAACTTCTACAGCATGAGTGGATTGTCAGCATTCGACAACAGGTCGTTGCGGAGCCTCAAACTCCTAGTAGCGAAGGGGGCAGCGTCAGTGGCGGCAGTCTACCGCCGAGTACTGGAAGCTCTCGGCAGAATTCAACCAATGCGCTTTGATTGATGCATATTTCTTCGGTTCCCTCCCGGATTTTCCAAAGCTTTTCCAAAAATTCCGTTAAACGTTATCGTGATAGGCGAAAATCTTAATTACTTACTTACCTATTTACTGATCTTCTACTATATATCTTCCTCACACATATATATTATGCCTCAACTTGTTTCATATTTTTGCCCAGGTGATTAAGTTGGGCAAACAGGAAATTGCCACCTAGAGAAAAAGGAAAATAGACCCAGTTGCATGTTTCACGGGAAGATCAGGAGTATGTTTACTTACATTCCCTTCGGTTTTTTTTTTTTTTTTTTTTTTTTTTTTTTTTTTTAATTTCACATGTTTTGGTTTTGGTTTTATGGTGAGATATGAGATACCCAACATCAGAAATCCCTGCTTTTTTTTAATATATATGGCTTTTCACTATAACATCAGTCTATTTTATTGCTCGATATGTGGGATTCTGGGGTGAGGGTTTGGGATTGATTTTTTGATTTTTTCTTTTTTTTTTTTTTTTTTTTTTTGGGGGGGGGGGGGGAATTGATAGGTGTTTATAAGTGAAGTTAACAATTTACACATTTGTACATTCAACTCTTCTCCTTGTGCTCTGGACAGTATGCATTTTTTAACACATATTCTCATACTTTTCTGTCATGGGGCAATAGTGTTATTTTTGTCTGTAGTGTTGGTTGAGCACCGCGAGGATGAAGCGAGCGAATCTACGTCTTTACGTTCTCTCGGGCCTTTAAATGAATACTTCAGCTATCTAGTTCAGGTTATAAAGGTATAGTGGAATTGTTGCTTGATAGGGGAGCGGATATCAATTCATAAGTTGATAGACATGAGGCTGCTTTACGAAAAGGGGTCACTTTTTGACTACTATGATATCGTCAAACCTCTGCTCGGTAGAGGGGCAGATGTCAATTCTCGCACTCCTGGGATTGGAGGTACCCTTGAAGCTGTTTATAGAAGGCTATGAAGGTATTGTGGATCTACTACTTGCAAATGGAGCTTTATATGTGCGATCTGCTCTCAGTAACTGAGGATGTGCACGGCTCCCAAGTTTCTTTCATTCTACTATGAGAGGATCAAAAATTCCCTAGAGGATAAATAAATACAGTTATCAAACGGGGAGTTGAATCTTTTATTTTTGGCCTTCTTATCAAATTATTGTTTTCTTTGCTTATTATTTTATTTTACTTTACGTCTCTCTTCGTCGTGAGAGTGGAATGGATGACATGACGTCTAAAGGGATTAAAAAAACTTGCCAGAGGGACGAAATTTTTTTTATTTTATTTTATTTATTTTATTTTATTTTATTTTATTTTATTTTATTTTTTTTTTTTGCATTTAATTTTAACCCCCCATGCTGGTCCATGCTGGTCCATGCTGGTCAAGGCAGCGATTAAGGTGAGCGGGGGGATGACCCAAGGGATGTTGAGGGGGATTACCCGGATATTATTAGAGTGTGTTCGGATTCTCTCCACGTGTGGCTTCAGAATGGAGTGGTCCTTGTAGCAAACCTGGCACAGCAAGATTTTCGACCTCTGGGCTGAAAGAATCAATCCTTTCAGATACCTAGGTAGGTGTTTAGATACAACCGTTTGACATAGCATGGAGTGCCATCCGTAGCTGAGGAGACCAAGTGTAACCCCTTCTGAAAGACCCACCCAGGACGTGCTGAGCTCCCTCAACCAGATTGCTGTTTCCAAGATTCATATCTGCTTGTCCCTTGCTAAACGTCATCCAATGGGATGGACGTACAGTACTCTTGGCCAGCCAACCTTTCGTGCCCGAATGAAGGGTCTGAGGTGCAGTAATCCACATTATGATGGGAAATTTCAGTAAACAAAACTCAATTTGGGAGTATGTTTTGTGCAGACATGTCATTCATTTACTTTCATGAGGAGCTAACTATTCTTGACTTAGCTACCCTCTACATCAAGAGTCAACTGGGATGTTATTATTTTTCTTAGCGTATCACGGGTTATTTAAAACACGCGATGGCCTCCACTCCTCTCAGTCCTTAACGCAAATCACCACTCACATTTTCTGCATAGCAGCCTGAAGTAATACATTAGAAATGAAACAATATTGTAGAGCTGGCGGAGGGAACACTTACAACATCAGTTGACTGAATCCAGTCTTCGAAAGTCTGTTCCAGCTCTTCTTGAAGGTCATCGACGGATACCTTCTCGTCCTCGACAGTAAAATGAACCTGGAGTTTCATAATACCATAGCCAACAGGCTTTAATTCATCCTTGGAGTATTTAAGACCCTCCTTCGTTTCCAGTAATTTTTTAACCTCAACCTTTAATTTATCCATGGGGGTTTCGTCATCTGTTCACGGTTAGGCTGAGAAATGCCGAATGGAGAGTAATAGAGCCTACCGATAGGTTTAATATCTAAAGTGATGAAAGATTTAGCGGGAGGCTTAGTCTTTGCCGCACTCTTCTTCCTGTACTCCGCGAGGTTCTTTTCTCTCTCAGCAACGAGGGCAGCATCTTCTTCATCGTCATCGCTACCGAAAAGATCCATGTCTTCATCGTCCTCACCTGCGGCAGGGGCTTTCTTGACGTTCACTGGGATATCGGTGCTTTCGGGGCCATATGCGGTGTACGGTTTGGATGGGTCACCTGGAAGGGTAGTGAATTCTGTTCCGAATGAAGAAATGTGCTTGTACCAACGCGCAGCGTGGGGATATTTCGCAGCGTCGGGGGCTTTCTTGAATGCCTTGAATGTAACGACGTCGGCTTGGGTTGGGGTATAACTGATTTCGAGTTAGTATGGTGTGTCTTTCGTGGAAAGCTTCTTGCAGTACAACAGAGTTAAGCCACTGGTGGGGTAATTTTTTTTCAGAGATGCGAATTTCGCGTAGGAAGTAGTCATTCAGCGGTGTCTTAAGCCGCCTCATCAACACGGACCAATTTATTTTCATCATTTAAAAATAGCAATGGACATGAAAATGAGAAAAATAGGACAGGACGTATTGAACTCACCCAACAACGTAGCTCCTCATGGAAAGGAAGTGGTTGACAACTTTGATCAAAGGAGGGTTTGGTCAGAACACATCATGCAGCTCGGGGAAAGGACAACAATACATACTGGCAAGGCCAGAGTCGGAGGAAAAGTCTGTGAAACCCATTGCAGGCGAGAAGGGAGGAATAGGGGCTTATTAGAAGTGCATGTAAATGATGGTGGGTATTGTAGATATTCCTTTTTTTAAGGGTTTGAGGAAGAGACAAAAAAATTAGGGAGGTTTGAGTTTTTGTTAGTTACCTAATCAAAAGTTTTGCTGTTTACCTAAGCCAGGGTTGCAAAGCCCAATCACATGTTGGACTTCTCATTGGTTGTATCGGGCGCTAGTCCGTAATAGGAAGAGTTGGCGCACATAAACAACCCACCATGTCACGTGCAATATATTACATGATCTCATCGAAACCTTGTTTGACATCCATAGCTATAATATCCGAAACCAAGTATTTTTTGTGGAAGATCTGAGCTCTTTGTGCTTTCAGCGGTATGAATACTTTATAGATTCCACATTAGAGATATTCGTTTTTGGATAATTGTCGGCAGCATATCACAATGCAGGGATCAAAACTTCGACGCTGCGGTCCTCAGCTGCTTCAAGCTTCTGCAACAGCTTCAAGATTTGGAATCCCGGCACGAGCACCGGTTTTCCGGACGGAACTATTAAGACAATGGCCTTCTCAGCTCCGGATCTTCTCAAACGTACCCTTATATAAATTCTGTGGTGTTCGCCATTATGCGAACGGTAGACCACACCCTCCAGGCGGAACTCATCGGATGAATATGGGTGGAGAGCCGGAAAAGTCTGCACTAGAAGAATACGGAGTCGATCTTACCGCTAGAGCAAAGGATGGCAAACTTGATCCTGTCATTGGTAGAGATGGGGAAATTCAGCGGACAATACAAATCTTGTCAAGGAGAACAAAGAATAATCCGGTCCTAATTGGATCTGCCGGCACCGGCAAAACCGCTATTCTCGAAGGCCTGGCCCAGAGAATTGTCCGAGGGGACGTCCCAGAGAGTGTCAAGAATAAGCGCGTCATTTCATTGGATTTGGGTCAACTTATTGCAGGTGCAAAATTCAGGGGGGATTTTGAGGAAAGACTGAAGAAAGTGCTGAAGGAGGTGGAAGAAGCCCAAGGGGGTGTTATATTATTTGTGGATGAGTTACATACGCTACTTGGGCTCGGGAAGGCAGAGGGAAGCATTGACGCAAGCAACCTGCTGAAGCCTGCCTTATCCCGTGGTGAGCTGCAGTGCTGCGGTGCTACGACGTTGAACGAGTATCGTCAGATCGAAAAGGATGTTGCTCTTGCTCGGCGGTTTCAGCCCATCGTTGTTGAAGAGCCGTCAGTGGCTGACACAATATCGATATTGAGAGGGCATCAAGGAAAAATATGAAGTTCATCATGGTGTAAGAATTACAGACAGTGCGCTCGTGGCAGCTGCTACATACAGCAATCGATATATTACGGATCGTTTCCTACCGGACAAGGCGATTGACCTTGTAGATGAGGCTGCCTCTGCTCTTCGATTACAACAGGAGTCGAAACCTGATGCAATTCAAGAGCTTGACCGACAAATTATGACCATTCAAATCGAGCTTGAATCGCTGCGCAAGGAGACTGACATTCCAAGCAAGGAGCGCCGGGAGAAATTGGAAGAGCTCTTGAAAACCAAGCAAGATGAAGTCAAGGAATTTACCGATGTCTGGGAAAAGGAAAAAGCGGAACTTGACGCCATTAAACAGGCCAAGGAGGATTTGGAACGTGCAAGGGTAGATTTAGAGCAAGCCCAACGCGAAGGAAATTTTGCCAAAGCCAGCGAGTTACGATACTCGATAATTCCAAAACTTGAGAACAAACTTCCAAAAGAAGGGTCGGACACGGCAACCAGCACCACAGCTGATGGCGTGGTGCTTCTTCACGATTCCGTGACGAGCGATGATATAGCTGGTGTGGTATCCCGTACTACAGGCATTCCGGTTAACAAGTTGATGGCCGGAGAGGTTGAGAAACTTATCCACATGGAAGACACTTTAAGACAGTCAGTCCGTGGGCAGGATGAAGCGCTCTGTGCCGTGGCTAATGCTGTTCGTATGCAAAGAGCTGGGCTTAGCGGAGAAAATCGGCCATTAGCATCTTTTATGTTCTTGGGACCAACGGGAGTTGGTAAAACAGAACTTTGCAAAAAGATGGCAGGCTTCCTATTTTCGACCGAATCGGCCGTTTTACGGTTTGATATGAGCGAATTTCAGGAAAAACATACTGTTAGTCGCCTTATCGGCTCTCCTGCCGGATATGTTGGGTATGAGGATGCCGGTCAATTAACAGAAGCCGTCAGAAGGAAACCCTACGCCGTATTACTCTTCGATGAATTCGAGAAGGCCCATCGCGATATATCAGCACTTCTGCTTCAGGTTCTAGACGAAGGCTTCCTCACTGACGCCCAGGGTCATAAAATCGACTTCCGGAACACTCTGATCGTGTTAACATCTAACCTTGGTGCAGAAATTCTTGTTGGCTCCGATCCTACCCTTGGAGAGGAGGTTTCGACGGAGATAAAATCAGCTGTTATGGCTACAGTTCAGACGTCATATCCTCCTGAATTTTTGAACAGGATTGATGAGTTCATTATTTTCAAGAGACTCTCAAGAAAAGCGCTGCGGGATATTGTAGACATTAGGTTGCGAGAACTTCAACTGAGGCTGGATGATCGAAGAATAACCTTGAAGGTAGATGATGGTGTGAAAGGCTGGCTTTGTGACAAGGGATACGATCCACGATATGGAGCTCGTCCCTTGAACAGACTTATTGCGAAAGAAATCGGCAATCGTCTAGCGGACAAAATAATCAGGGGGCAAGTTACTACTGGCCAGGTGGCGCATGTCACTCTCAACGCTGACAAGTCTGGTCTCAACGTCGCAACTGAAGAAGCTACATAATGTCTGTGCATTACTTGTATTGATATTTCTTTCTTTCTTTCTTTTTCCTCTTTTTGTTTCATTACTGGTTGCATCTCCATTCAGGTCGGGGTCTTCTTAAAACGTGAATGTGACATCACATTTTGAACAAAACGTGGGTTCTATAACCACTACACTCTGTATTATACTACATGTACTAAATATCTCTGATCTTTCAAAATCTAGATACTGTGCCTATACTCGCAAATGTTCCTCAAATGCCACCATCTCTGCACAAGATCAAAATGGTCTGCTTAAGTGCAGAGCCCGTGACCTCGATGCTGTTAGGTTGCAGTTATAAATTTTTTGCCTAATCGGGGTAGTTACTCCCCTCCAGGGCTCCGGGGCTATCTCTCTTCTAACCCAACCCCCAAACTTTCTCATGATACCACGCCAGGTCTCACATTTACCTTTTAAACGATGGCGTCGTCACCCTCAAGGAGGAGGAGAGGGAAATTCGGTTCCTCTCGTGGTAGCCAACATCTGGTAACGAGGCACCACCAACGATCATCATTCAACCAGAACTCTGACAGTAGACGTGATCGGATAGCATCATCTGCGGGGGCGTCCTTAACTGCGGTACGCACTGAGAATTCTGCTACTAACGAAATATTAAGTGAATTTGGTCCGGAACAGGTCAATGGCTGTGAGAAGGAGCAGGATGAAAATGAAGACCTGTGTCAGGTGGTGATGGCTTTGGACATGAAAGAAAGGGGAAGTGTTGGTTGTTGCTATTATGTCGCGAACGAGGCAAAGATATATCTACTTGAGGATATTGCTTCTGGGGGACAGGAGATAATTGAGATGTGTGAGTATTTCCCCCCCTCCTTTTCAATCCCGTTATGGCTGCCGGTCTGATTTTGTTTTTGGCAGTAAAGCTTGATGTGGAACCAACACTGGTTCTGCTCTCAACTCGTGCAGACCAAAACACAGACGCATTGAAACAGGGTGCGCAAGATCTTCAAGTGGACGGTGGTAACTATTCCCTTTGCTAGTGGCTATCATTTGTTCTTTGCTTACAAGGTCGTTTATCAGATGATCAATTCCAACTGCCCTATCACGTCGATGTTAGACCAGTACAGGAGTTTAGCTTCGAGTGTGCAAAGCTCAAGCTTGCTAGCCTTCGACTTGACCCAAGTAGAGGCGATACACAATTTCTTGTCCCTAGCGATGCCTTTTCGCTGAATCAAAATGGTGGCGAAACCGATCTGGGCTTTACCGATCAACAGGGAAAGTTACTAAACCTTTCTGGTTTTATTGACATGAACAATCGTATATCTATTGGGTGCGCCGGTGCTATCGTTACGTACTTGCAGAGAAAACGTGCAGCAGAGTGCTTATCGCGAGACCACTCCGGGAATGAAGGATTTGACGTTCAGTCCGTTGAAATACGGAGCCTGAAAGGAACAATGTAGGTTATTGTAATTTTCCTAATTTTGGCCTTATCACTGACGTTTCTGAAGGTTTGCCAATACGGATACACTCACGTCGCTCCAGGTGATCCAATCTGAGTCTCATCCCAACGCATTTAACCAAGGGCCTGGAAAGACTTCATCTGGGTCTAAAGAGAGCCTGTCAATATTTGGCCTTTTCCATCATTTTGCTAGGACGCCTCAGGGAAAGGCTGGGTTAAGACGAAAGTTTCTTCGCCCTAGCACGGATCTCGCATGTATAAGAGAGAGACATGACTTTATAAGCACATATCTGCGTTCCGACAATGACGTGGCTATCGAAAAGCTTGCAAAAAGCTTGAGAGGGATAAAGAATTTACGTCCAGTGATGGTGCATGTAAGAAAGGGTATCAGTTCGGGAAATGCCAAGTTCAAAGTGTTCAAAAGTGGCGTTTGGGCAACGCTTTTGGAAGTCTGTCCCTGGTGTGATTGCTGATATTGTACTTCTATGCTAATTGGGGATTTTGTAGTTTGCTTTTCACGCTATAGATGTGCGCGAAACGATACGAACGGTTACAGGTGCAGAAAATCTGGACATACATGCGAAGGTAAGAGTTCTCAGGAATCATATATGAATTATCTGACCCAGGGCCCAGGTTCTCGATAAACTGGATGTAGCTATTCTGCATCAGGTTGGGAGAATCATACATGAAACAGTAAGTGGGGTCCCCAGCAGCATAAAAGTTAACTTAGATGGCTCATGCCCAACAAGGTCGACCTTCAAAGCTCGATTGAGGAGCATCGAACTGTTGTCAAGCAAAGGATGGATCGAGAACTAGACAATCTCAAGGAAACATACAATGGCCTGGACAATTTGCTCAACCAGGTGACCATAAATATTGCTAGCACCATCCCCGAAAGACTAAGTAATGACCTTAATGTCATTTACTTTCCCCAACTTGGGTTCAATATTGCTATGCCACTCGATGAAAGAGGTAGAGCCGTTTACAATGGCGGAAATCAGCCGTGGGACCAAATATTTACTACGGAAAATCGAGTTTACTTCAAAGATTACCGCATGCGAGAAATGGACGAAAGGTTTGGAGACATCTACGGGCTGATTTGTGGTAAGAATCGTGAACCCGACTCAACACTGATCACTAATCCCTCCTAGAAAAGGAAATTGAAATCGTCTACGAGATGGCACAAAACGTCCTTCAATATGAAAATACGCTTGTGGAAGCCTCAGATATATGCGGAGAATTAGATAGGTATGCGTATATGCTGCATTCTTCCCTCCATCATTGTTTATCATCTAACAACTTGCAGCCTTCTAGCTCTCGTTCAAGGGGCTAGCTTATACAAGCTTATACGACCACAGATGACGCAGGACAACAGTATCATAATCAAGGGCGGGCGGTGAGGAGCCCCGCCTTCGCTCAATGGTAATTGTTTTGTTGCTGACTGAATATAGCCATCTTTTGCATGAAGTTACCGTTCCTACATTTATCCCAAATGATACCCTCATCGTTGGTGGAAGCGAAGGAGAGGGACAATCCCCAAGCCCTTCTGCTCCACTCCTGGAAGATTCAGATGTCATTGTTGAAACTCAGGGCCCAAGTATGCTTTTGCTGACAGGCCCAAACTACTCTGGAAAAAGTGTTTATTTGAAACAGGTTTGTCTCCTCGTAAATAATCCCAACAAACGAGTTAAGCTGACAACATTCTGGGTGGCTCTAATTGTGTACATGGCACACATTGGGAGGTAATTTTGTCATACCCTAGCGAAATCCTCATGTCATTTTATAAACTGATCTGTGTTTCCAGTTTCGTCCCTGCAGAAAGTGCTAGAATTGGAGTCACAGATAAAATACTAACCCGGATAGCAACGAGGGAAACTGTGTCCAAGGCAAGATGTGTTCCTGTTATTAAAGAAATATTTCCACAGTATGCTGATGTTAAATAGGCTCAGAGCTCCTTTATGATCGACTTGCAGCAAATATCCTATGCATTGACCCTCGCAACCGAGCGAAGCCTTATTATAGTCGACGAATTTGGCAAGGGAACAGAGTCAACTGGTTTGCTACATTCCCCGGCTGATTTAGAAAATTACCTATTACTGACCTATATCTAATGGGGGCTGCATAGATGGCGCCGGCCTTGCCTGTGGATTATTTGAACACTTGCTGAGTCTGGGTGAGAAGAGGCCAAAGGTGCTGGCTGCAACCCACTTCCACGAAATATTCGAGAACGGATTTCTACCACCAAGAAGGGAGCTTGGCTTTGGGTATATGGAAGTACAAGTTGATCCGACTGCGAGGGATGTGGAAAATCAGGTCACGTACTTATACAAGTTGAGTGCTGACGCTCTGAACATGCATTTGTCCGCGGAAACCTGACGTTGGTTCTTAATATATGTGTTACCAGTTTCCGGTCCGGTCGTAGCAATGCCAGTTTTGGGACCAAGTACGTTTTGCATTCCTCTTTTACTGACATCTTGTTGATACCGTATTGACGGGGCCTACCACAGCTGTGCAGCATTGAATGGCATTGATCCAGCGATAATCGCACGAGCAAACGAAATTGGTACTCTCGTTGCCCGTGGTGAAGACCTTGTGGTCATTTGCGCAAAGATGTCTGCAGGTGAAATAGAGGTACTTGAAGAATCTGTAGGTCATGAAGCGGAGATTGTGCACAAGCTTAGTTGATGCTAAACTTAAAAATAGGAGAGCATAGCGAGGAGATTCCTCGCAGCGGACTTTTCGAGAACAGAAGCTGCTTGGGGTCCGGGGAGCGAAGGTTATGAGCGCCCCGAAGTTTTGCTCGAGAATATTATAGGTGACAGTTATGATAGCACTGTAATGGGTGGGCTTATGTGAGGTTACCCCTTAAATTGAGTGCCGTGAAACCACTTTTCATCAAAGGACGTGCGGACGAGTATCTATAAAAGGGACTTCCATTATATGTTTACTATTTTTTCTGCCCAGCAAGCTCCAAGTTAGCTCGTCTAGACAAATGTTGAAAGTAATATCTTGTCTCAGCTATATCACTACTTCGCATGTATTGCTCTGAATCTTTAGCTCATATATTAGCTTACGTTGAAGAAAAAGAAGCAACTTTCATCAACCCCATTATATTCCAAGAGATGGTATATTGTCATTTGAGTAGCATTACGACGGAATTGTCTAACGAACTAATAACAAACCTCACACCCACACCACCTAATTCCCACCGTTCAACTACAACTTGACGCTCTTGACCAAATTAGTCTTGATGCCAGTGAGCTCTCCACCGTAGCCACCACGCCCTTCACCACCCTTATAAATCTGCCTAATACTCCCCAACTTCTTCTTCTTCTCCTCATACTTCTTCCTCTTCTTAACTCTCGGATTCCGCACATCCTTACTCCTCTTCGGCGCCAAACCCCTATTCTTCTCAATCGCGTACGTAATGGCTCGCTTGCCATCCTCCCCAATTTCCTCTTGGGTCTCAACACGTCCACCTTTGCGAACAGCTTGGGCTTGGGCCTCCGCAAGTTTCTTCTTCTCCGCTTTCTCCTGCTGCGACCGCGCAGCGACCATGTCATAGTAATCGTCTGAGTCGGAGCCTGCTCCACCCTTGTCACCTCTCGCTTCCTTAGCAAGACGGCGATCGTCCTCCTCGCTGTTTCCCCCAAGGTCGTTGAGGTTGTCAGGAGGAGTCCGTTTGCCTCTCTTCTCTGCCTGGGCATTTAGACGAGCTTGGCGATCCTTTAGCCTCTCCCGGTATGGCAGGTCTGCATCGCCGCCAGCGTCACGACCAGCAGTGCCACGTTTGTTGGCCTTCTGTGCAATTTCTGAGGTATAGAAACGAAGGGATTTTCTCTTCTTGGCTTTTTCTTCGGCTTCATGGGCGTTGAGGGTGGTTTCGTCACCGAAGTCTGAGTCATCGTCTTGCCGTGGTTTGGTCTTTTGAGTTTGCTTGGATAGCTTTTTAATTGTTCGGGAATCTAGCAGTTTAGAGAGGTCGGCCAGTTCAGCTTCAGTCTGGTGGAGTTTTTCGGTTCGTTTCTTTTCTGCCATAGCTTTAGCATCTTCTACGGCTTTTTGGGCCTTTGTTCTCTTATGTTTGGTCACAGGAATGGGTTCAGCGGGCTTCTTCTTTGTTTCCGTGATTTCGGTTTCCGGTGCTTGTGCGTGCGGGATCTGGTCATCAGCATGGTTGTAATCCGATTCCATTTCAGATTCCTCGACTTGTTGGATATCCTCTACTTCGTCCCATTGCTTCTTGCAGTTAATCAGTGTGGCCATGATCGGGTGATCTCTTAGCTCAGCAGGCGGCATTGCCAAACGCGATTCTCCATTTCTTGAAGGGGATGTCAAAAGAAAAAAGTACATGCTGATAGCTCCCAAATAAGCAGAGAGTGCGCGAAATTTAATCACAGGTAGAGGAATGGAGTCACCTTCATGATCTTCCATGTTTCCAAGACTCTTAGTTGTAGCAGCAAGCTCATCGTGAACGTGTTGAAGCGAGAGAAATGCTTTTGACAACGGCTCGAATTCGGGGTATCGTTGGTTTAGAATCTTCCGTCGTTCGTCAACACTCATATCATCAGTCACCTGCAACTCAGGCAAAACCTCCGTGACAACATTATTCTCTGCCTTGTGATCCAGTTCAGCAGAATTCCCCGAAGCGGCCCATTCAGCTTCGTCGAACCCGAAATCCGCCTCGTTGAGAGCCTGCAGCCGCTGTTGCTGGATCTTTTTGGCCTCTGCCTCCTCTTCGAAAGCACCTGCCTCTGTTTCAATAATATCTGCATCGTAGTAGTCCTTTTTAGACGAACCCCATCCCTTGATGACTTCTTCCTCATCTCTCCCTTCCTCCTCCTCCTCGTCGTCGTCGTCGTCGTCGTCGTCGTCGTCACCGTCATCGCCAAATTCTTCATCGTCTATTGATTCAGACTGGTACCGCAGGACTTCTTCGTCGGACGGTTGAAAGAACTCTTCTACAAAACAACATGTTAATAACTCTCCACGAAAATTAAGCCCGAAGGTAAAAATATTACCTTGCTCCTGTAGTTTCCGCCTCCTCTTTGCCTCCGGGGTTTCTTCCAAAAGAATACGATCCCGACCCTGCTCGAACTCGTCCTGCGAATCGTCGAAGCGCGCATCGGCTGCAAACGTGAAGTTTTGATCGGGAGCAGATTGCTTCAAGGAGGAGAGCTTGCCGGCCTTTCTTTTCTTGCCCATCACGACAAGTGATTGATTAATAAGACCAGGGATATGTAATTGAATTTTGTTTCTCTATATGCCCGAACTGATATTAATTAATTGATGAACATGTCAAAACAAAATATATATATATATATATATATATGCTGCGTAGAACCAGAAATCGATGCTAGTCCCAATTAGGCCAAGCGCAGGTCCCAACCGCGTTGTTGAAGGGGCCCTGGTCCTTTTTATCTTCCTTTTGCATACTTGGCATCGTTCTATAATTGTTTTTAACAAGCGGCCAGGGTTGGCATCTGGGCCCTGTTACCCCGGAGCTCTGCAGTCGGCACTCGCCATCAATCAAGGCTGCGTCTTGTTGACATTCGACCCGCTTCGGGAGAGACAGAGGATAAGGATACATGCGAACAAGGCCATTGCGATACACTGGAATTAACCTACCCTACCATACATATACTTTCTACCTCCGGGGGCCTAGCAGCGTACCGTGAGGTACCCCCCCCCCCCAATCCAGCGCGCAGCTTAGCTATCTGCAGCCACCAGACGCCCCATTGTTGCCAGCTCTTCCCTCCCCCGGGTGAAGCCTGCAAACCGCGACCAGCGACAAACAGCGACATGCCACAGAAGGAACATTTCAAACCCATAACGTTGCACCTGCCCCTTCGCCAACCATGCCAGACCTGTTATCTTCCATCACTGCGGCGGCCTTTGGCTTGTCCCTGTCAACTCCCCAACTGATCACTGCAGTCGTTCTTTTGATATTCTCCCTATACTTACTCAGTATGTTTGACTACTTCAGATCTCTCAACCATTTTGTGGTGCAGGGGAGGGTATGTACTCGTCGCGTTTCCTATTCCCTATTCACTGTCCGCGCCCCTGGGCACCAAAGAGCTAACGGGGTGCCAACACAGATGGCCGTTATCACGGGCGGTTCGGATGGCATGGGCAAAAGCGTAGCCATGGAGTTGGCCAAGAAGGGTGCCAGTGTGACTGTCGTGGGACGCGATGTGACTAAACTACAAGCTGTCTTTGATGCCATGAATGTAAGCTCACTCAAACACACTAGCTTGAGCCTGCTCTATATATATGTGTATATATATATATATAAATACTAATGAGGGGAGAAATCATGTTTAGACCATTGCACCCCATGTGTGCGGCCAGAAATTCCATTGGATCCAGGCGGACTTGATCGACCCTAAAGAATCGGAGCGAGTCATGGCTGAGGTTACCGAGTTTAATGGTGGAATTTGTCCAGACATCGTTTGGTGCTGCGCGGGGAAGTGTATACCCGGGTTTTTCGTAAATACCGATCCGGAGACCCTTAAATCGCAGATGGATACAAACTATTGGACCTCAGCATTTACAGCTCATGCCATTTTGAAACTATGGCTAGCATCAGGCCCTCCTGGTCAGTCTCCAGAGAAAACTCCTCGGCGCCATCTGATCTTCACCAGCTCCACCGCAACCTTCGTGCCGATTACCGGGTACGGACCTTATAGTCCAGCAAAATCGGCGATACGCGCGCTTGCGGACACTCTGAGTCAGGAGATCGAGGTTTACAATGGCGCCAGAAGGAATCCGTCCATCCCAGCCCCCACTGCGGATGTGAGAGTTCATATTGTTTTCCCGATGGGCATCCTGAGCCGCGGATTTGTCGAAGAACAGAAGGTGAAGCCATCTCTTACGAAATACCTCGAAGAGGCCGACAAGCCCCAAACACCCGACAAAGTTGCCTCGATTGCCATCAAACGACTGGAAAGAGGCCATTATGCGATCACAACTACGATGGTTGGCTCGATAATGAAAGCAACTTCGCTCGGGGCTAGTCCTAGAAACAATATCTTCAGAGACACGTTCAATAGCTGGGCGAGCAATCTGATCTTCCTGCATGTGATCCCAGATTTAAGGGACAAAGCTCATCGATGGGGCCGCGTTAACGGCGTCCCTAAAGAAAGGGAAGAGAATGGAATTACATCCGTGGTGCCTGATGCGCCCTGTTAATGGGGAATTGAGGATGTTGTCTCTCTATACCTGCTGCCTATTCGAAATATTCTTCTTCTCCTCCTATACTAGATACATCATTTCCTATGCTTCATCGAATAATACCTTTTTTCTCTTTCTCCATTCTTTTCCATTAATTGTTATGCTACAACGTAATCTGCCACTCAACGCACGCTTCCTACCACTTCTCAGCTAGTCTATGAAATTCACAAATTTCCAACAACACTCTAATGTATTTAAATGTTATAAAGATCATATGTCTATTAGACTGAATAGTTCGTATTAAAATATTATTAACAATTCAAAAATCATGATTGTAGCTTAATAGCCCGACCGGAACATGAGAATCATAAGGATGAAGATGAGGAAATTAAAGAAGCTATGAAGGAATTGCCAGCAGAAGGCCTTTGAAAGAATTCCCTATCAAACACATAATCCAATTATGATCGGGTTGAGAAGGGTGATGTAGAATTCCCCTGATCAGCTTTCTTACTACATTCTTCTCTTCGTGAGAGTTGTGTTAAACAGATCAATGATATGAGCAGTCGATAGTTGTTTACAAGCGTTAAGAAGCATCAAAGACTTGCTTAGCTTGCTACATAGTTGACTAGTTAATTGAGTGTTCTTCATCACTTAGGCTTGCTGAGCAGCAGCTAACTAAGCTTCTAGTGAGCAGCTTCTTTGCACCTGTAGAGGATTAAGCTCTAAGAACTAGAGGCTAGTCCTCCTATATAACAAGGACGAATTGCTTGGGAAAGGGAAGAAAAGAATGAGATGAGAACACGAGCTTAAGCAAGCTCGCGTAGCATGATCACGTGCGCACGTGCAAACGATGGCTAGGCTGAGTCAGCCAGCCAGAGCGAATCTAGGGGTTCAGCCCCTTATAGCACCTTGTCAAAGCAATTAATTAAATCTTCATAATAAAGTTTTATATTTTAATTTTTTGTTTAACTAATATAATTTATATAATAATAAATTTTTAAATAAATAAATTATTTAAATAAATTATAAAATTACTATATTTTAATTAATTAAAGTTTAAATTAAATTTTTTTAATATTATAATACTTAATCAAATTAAGTTAAATTATATTAAATTAAAAATATTTTATTTTTTATATATTGAAGAGTATTATAATTACTATAATATTATAAAATTTATTAATATAATATAAATTTAGATAATAAAAATTAATAATATTAAATAATTAATTATTTATTTAATAAATATAATAAATAAAATAATAAAATTTTATTTTATTTTTAATTAAATTTTTTATATATTAAATTTAATATTTAAATATATTCTACTTTTATTTTTTTTAATTTATTTATATTAATATAGTTAAATAGTTATAATTTTTTATATAATCTTTTATATAATTAAGTTTTTTTATTTAAATTTAAAATAACTATTTTTAGCTTAATATAATTTTTATTTATTAAAAAAAAATTTTTCTTTTAAATTATATTTACTTAATAAGTTATTTATTATAATATAATTAATAAGCAAGTGAATCAAATAAGTAAATGAATCACTTCTTACTCTTTATACAATAAGAATGTCTTCAAAATCTTAACTATAAAGAAAATCTAGCAAATTATATTATAAATTATTTTCTATACACTTAAAGCATATACAGGCAATATGTTCAATAATCTCATAGATACTATACTGTGATGCTGTACATTTTTGTGATCACAATTCAGCAGTTTCAATCATTCTCTGTTTTCATTCATTGATCCTTCATACACAATTCAAGTCTTCTTCAATTCTTAAAGTATTCTTTTAAGCTATATATGTATAGTTTCTTTTTCATTTTCTCTTTTGTTTGGTATTTTGAGCTCTTAACTCTCTGTTTTCAGCTGTTAGAATAATAGCACTATGTATTATCATTTGATATCCATTGACCAGCTGACTTAAAGCATGATTGATTGAACTGAGTAAGCTCTGTATATAGTACTTGATATATTCTTTAATTTTCTTAACCTGCTGCTTTAATTAATATATATTATATAATATAACTATTATCCAAGAGGCCTGAAAGCTATAGAAGATCTTTAAAAGAGTAGAGGTATGCATAATAATATTAAGCTGTGAGAGAACCTGCTCAGAATTATATGAAATCAGCTCAGCAGCTTTAAAGCTGCTCTTAATATTGCTCTCAGTCAAAGCCTGCATTTGAGCTGCAAAATAAAGACTTAAAAACTTCTTCTTATCAATATAATTGATCTCAAACTGCATTTGATTTTCTATCTGCTGTTTATATGCAGTTTTCAGGTGTGAGAAGCAGCTAACATTCAATGACTGAAGAAGATGAGAGAAATATAACAACATGTAAAGAGTAATAATCTAATTCTCAGTGCAAAATTAATCTAATTCAGCTAAAGCATGACTTCAGTATCAATCTAGAATCAACAGTTGATATCTGTCCTTCATACAGGGTAGAATCTCCTTGTTGAACATCTCTTTCAGTCAGTACAAGCCCAGCTAGTCAGTGATTCAGTCATTCTCACTGACTTCAATCACTCAGTTGTGTGGTAGTCCTTCTGTCTCATATCAGCAGGATTGATGTGTTAGGCTCGGCGCCGGGGCTAGGTTTATCTCCATCACGTGACCACACCCCACATGTAACCTAGTGGATTGGTCGTGATCTGGTCACGTGATCATGTGAGCTGTTTATAATCTGAGCAGACTCTAACATCTCTTTTTCCTCATCAATCTTAGAATTTCATTACATAGCAGTTAGCAACACAGAGAGTTTCCTTCTTATGCAGCTCACATTTAGTTCCTAACAGATGCATCTTTTCTTTGAGGATAATTATTGTACACAAGACTCAGTCAGTTGTATTAACTTCAATAATAATAGTCATTCATTTCCGATTTTCAGACTGTACAAGCTTGAAATTCTTAGTTTTTTCAAATTTAGTCATCATCCTGATAGTCTCAATTACACTTATCTAAAACTCTGTCTTATCAAAGTTGTAGATATCATTTTCCAGAATCTCATACTTCATAATAGTATTTTGTACAAGTTTAAATCACTTATGAATAATCTTAGAATTCTTATATAGAGCCTATTGATGATTGTACTTATGTGAGAATTTGAATTTCAGCTCATCATAATAGTTGACAAAGTTTTGTACTCAGTATTCGCTCATTGTGAGTGAGGGATTGAATTCTCAATTGACAAGAAAAAGATTGATCATTTCTCATACAGTTGCAACTCAAAAAGACTGATCTCACTTATTTATGATCAGAACTCATTGAACAAAAGATTTTTTTTCTATAAGACTAAGTTTCTGATTCTTTGACAATATGTGAACACATGTCATATAATCATATATATGATGAGTTAAAGTTGCATAAAAGACTTCATATAGCTTTGCTTTGCAGCTTATACACTTGAAATTTAATTATTTTTAAGTATTTAAATGACTAAAAAAAGTCTTTCTTTCTGAGTAGAGGCTTTATTTTTTTTTATATAATTAATATTTTTGATGCAGAGCATTTCTCATTGTATGAATAGTGAGAAGTGATTCACTCACTTATATGATTTGCTCACTTATTGATTATATTTATCTATAAGTTAGATAAATTAGATATAATAATATACTTATTTATTAAATTTATTTATTTAATATTTTATATATATTAAATATATTTTAATATTACTTTTTTATATTATAGCACAACTACTTATATATAAATTAAAATTGATTCATCTCACTCTGCTTTAAAAATTGATCTGTTCTAATCTTAATCATATTTAATTACTAAGATTAATCTACTTCAATTTTTAATCATTTTACTTTAAAGATTAATTTATTATAATTTTCAACTACACTTTATATATTTAGTAATTTATTCATTCTTCATTCTAAATCTCAGTTAAATATTTTTATCACAGCTGTCTAGTTAGATAGATAAATTGAAGCTATTGTCTTATTATTATTCTGACTTTAGTTAAATTATAATATGATATTAAATATCTATTTTTCAAAAAACTTTGAAGATTGAGTAGTAGATCTATATATTTATATTCATATCTATATGAGTTTCTTAGTGATTGTGATCATGTTAAATATTTAAATTTATTTATATTTTTATCTATATTTATATGAGCTTCTTAGTGATTATAACTATACTAAATATTTAAAATTTTATTAATTTTTTATTCTTATTTGTTTTTTTTTTTATTTTTATTATAGAAGCTTTTATTACTATTCTTCATCAGAAATTTGAAAGTGCTATTCAGAAGTTTCATTATTAAAATTAATAGCTCTGAATAATTTTTAATTTTAAATTCAATTTTAATTTTGATTTTATATAAAACTTTCACTACTAGATATTAAATAAATCTCTGATAATTTATATTATTAAATTGAATACATTTTCAAAAAATCAGATTTTTTAAAAATATTTTAATTCTATTAAGATTTTAATTTTATAATTTAGTAATTAAACTTTTTTCAAATATATAAGAAATTTCTGCATATTGTTCAGTAATTAACTTGAAATTTTTTTTTATTTAATCTTATTATATACTTCTCAACTGATTATATTGAGTATTTAAATTACTCTAATTATTATCACAGTTTAACTTATTTAATATCTTAGTTTATTTGATAATTCTGCTTATTTTAATTACTCTGTTTATTATACTTACTCTGCTTATTATGATTCTATCAGATTCAACTTAATGCTATTGATTTTTTAAATAATTCTTCACTATATACTCTGTCAATTTTATTCTCTTAATAAGAGAAATTTTATCAAAAAAATTATTATTATGATATCATAAAATAAATAAACTTTATTTAATTTTTTTGATAGTGTAAGATTATAGACTAAGATAATCAATAATTATAATTATCTAGACATTGATATAGTAATTAATTTCATAATTATCTCATATATAAATAATATATAATGTAAAAAATATTATTAAAAAAAAAGTTATATAAATAAAATCTTCTCTGAACTCATCTCTTAAAAACTATCTTAATATTTTATTTAAATAGCTTACTTAACTAACAGTTAAATATCTGTTTTATCTATATATAAATTAAAATCTTGATAAAATATTAAAATTAATAATATTTTTTACTCTTTTTAAAATAAATTTTTTTGATAAAAAATCTCTGAAAATTCTTATTTACTTTTATTATAAATCTCTAAGAATATTATTAAGATATCAGTAGTAGTTAGAGAATCTAATAATTTATAAAAATTAAAATAGAATATAATAACTCAGATAAAAAAAAAATATAAAATTAAAAGAGTTTCTATTAAGAAAAATATTTTTAAAAGCAATTAAAGAGAATTTAAAATAGATATATCAAAAGGTTACTGATCTCATGAATGAAGCAAGAGAAATTCTACATCAGATTAAAATAAAATGAGATGATTAGAGAAAGCAAATGAGTGAACTTGATCAGTAAGTAAACAATTTGATAAAAAAATAAAATATCTTATAGCAGATAGTGAATTATTTAGTTTTACAAATCAGACTGATAAATATTCAACAGATATAATAATTAGTCAAGCTTGATAATCTAAAGCATCTCATCAATGAAAAAGAACTGATATTTAAAAACTGACTCTCATAAATGAAATATAAGCTAATTATTAATACTGATCACTTTTCAATTAAAGAAAGCTGAATTGTGTCAGGTCTATTCGCCTTCTTATGTAATTTACACTATGTATAACTTCTGTGTAGCTAGTGATCACTATATAATCAATCAAGCAATCTATCTTTCACAGATTATGAGATCTATTTTGTGCAAATTATAAGGGGTTGAACTTCTAGATTTGCTCTGGCTGGCTGACTCAGCCTAGCCATCATTTGCACATGCGCATGTGATCATGCTACGCAAACTTGCTTAAGCTTGAGTTCTCATCTCATTCTTTTCTTCCCTTTCTCAAGCAATTCATCCTTGTTATATAGGAGGACTAGCCTCTAGTTCTTAGAGCTTAACCCTTTACATTATAAATTGCTTCACTTCTTTCATTGATAGACTACTGAGAGTTTTAATTCTGTATCATGAAGCTCAGCAAATGTGCTGACATATGATAGACTATTGAGAGTCTTAAATTCTGCATCATGAAGTTCAGTGATAGTACTGGTATATGAATAGACTGAGTTAGCAATCATGCTAATAAACAAATGAGCAACATTGAAAATGTCTAGCTGAATGAGATAAAGTAGCAGATTTGTACAACAAATACACAAATAGATCAATATGAAGCAATGAGCAGAGACATCTTCAGCAGCTTTGAACAACAATAGATAGTCTTTCTTCAACAGCAGAAACAGGTCCAGCATAAGAACAAAGATTTAATAGCAGCTCAGCAAGTTGAAATAGCTAATCTACAACAAGCTTTGAACACTTTAACATCAATTCTCTCTCAATTGAACTCACAATCACTCATTGCAGTCAGAAGACCAAAGACTAAGCTACCAGACTGTGAGAAGTATGATGATTTTAATCTGAAGCACTACTCTCAGTGAGAGCTAAAGCTTCAATTAAAACTTAAGATTAATGAGAAAGCTTTAAATAATAATGAGAAATGTGCTTGATATGTATACTCAAGACTGGAAGAAATGACAGCAGCTCAAGTTTACTTCTGAGTTGAGAATAATAAGAACAAGATTAACTTCACAGTAGAGAGCTTACTGAAGCAGACACACATACTCTTTAGTGATTCTGCATAATAGAAAAAGGCTATGCAAAAGCTCAACAATCTATGACAGAAGAGAAAAGCTCTCTTTGACTTTCTGCCTGAATTTAATCAGCTACTGCTGGAAGCTGGTGATCATAAATGAGATGATCATGTTAAAAAGAGGTATTTGAAATCTGCTCTAAGCATGGAGCTGAGGGAAAGCATGATGGGTGTAAGAAAACTGTCTCTCTATGAGAATTACTGCAAGAAGCTTAGATTAGTTGATCATCAAATCTCTGAGCTTAAGACTTTAAGACAGTGATCTAAATGTTGTGAGGACAGATCTTCTTCAGATCATATAATGTCTAATTTACACTCTCTACTTTGTCATACTGTTCTTAACTAATGAAACTGGTCTCAAGCTTCTGCTGATGATCTGATGAATCTCTCTCCTGGTGCTATGATCTCAAGCACTCATCATGCCAAATTGATAAATCAGACAAAGATTAATTGATAAAGAGAACAAGGCCTGTGCCTGAGATGCAGAGCTGAAGATCATATGATTAAGAGCTACCTGTTCAAATCTCTCAGACATCCTGCCACCCCCATGATAGCTAAGATAATCCCCAAGCCAGTACTGAATGATGATAATGTGAATATGAGTGAGGATTCAGGAAAAGAGTAGCTCCAATCAAAAGACACTGAAAGAAGTGAAATAAGAAGCTTATGAGAAAGCAATGGAGAAGATTTAAATCTAAGATGATATTCAAACCCTTCACTGTCAATGCTCTAGTAGATAATGTCTTTTTGACTAGAGCAATAATAGACAGTGGATGTAATGTCTATAATCTTATTTCTCAATTCTACATTAACAAGCATAAGCTCCTGTGTATTGAAATTCCCTCTGTTAAAATGACTGGCTTTGAAGACTTCATGAGACTCTCTATGAGCATAGTAACTGGCATTTGAATTGATATAGGCAGTCACATCACTGAACAGGCTTTTCTCTACATGGTGAATGAGTTATATGGTCATGATATGTATCTAAGCAACCTCTGGCTGGCCCAGCAAAAGGTGACTATAATCTCTCATCAAAGAATTGTAAGATTTGAAGAGAGTGGTATAGAGATAGAGTCTAGTTCAAACACAAAAGCTGATGTGATTCCCATCTCTGCTGTAAGCTTCTCTAGGCTTGTGAGCACTTGAGAGAAGTGAAATATCAAGATCTTCACTGTCAGTTTGACTGACATTTAAAAGACTCTAGAAGTGAAATCAAAGATTGATCCTAGAGAAAAGTTGTCTGAACATTATCATGAGTTTTTAGACATATTTGATAAGGAAGCCACCAACACTCTACCCCCACTTTGTGATCCAGGTAGAGATCATAGGATTGAACTGATTAAAAGGCTGATGGTAGCACAGAACAACCCCCTTGAAGCTTATTATATAATATGTCTTGAGAGGAACTACTGACTTTATGAAAGACTCTTACAGATTATCTAGATAAGGGTTTTATTATAGTGAGCAACTCCTCTGCAGTCACTCTCATACTATTCATGAAGAAGTCTGAGAGTGGACTAATATTTTGTGTGAACTATCAAGCTCTTAACAAAATCATCTGAAAGAATTGATATTCTCTATCATTAATCAGTGAGACTCTACAGTGAATTGAACAGGCTAAATGATTCACTAAGCTGAATATTATTATAGCTTTTCACAAGATTTGAATCATGAAAGATGATGAGTGGATGATAGTCTTTAGAACCAGATATGAGCTATTTGAGTGGCTGATTACACTCTTTGATTTGGCCAATGCTCCAAGCACATTTCAAAAATATATCAACTGAGCATTACATAGATATCTGGATGACTTCTGCTCAGTCTATTTAGATGACATCTTGATATTTTCCTCAAGAAGCTTACAGAAGCATTATGAGCATGTATAAAAAATGCTTATATGTCTACAGAAAGTAGGCCTGCAGGCAGACATCAGAAAGAGTGAGTTTGAGATGAACAGTACAAAATATTTTAAATTTATCATTGAAGTGAGCAAGGATATATAAATAGATCTGGAGAAGGTTAAAGCTGTTTTGAAATAGACAACACCTACTACTCTTAAAGATATACAAGAGTTTTTAGACTTTGTCAATTTTTATAGACAATTTATCAGGGATTTCTCAAAGATCATGATCTCACTGATGATTCTTACACACAAGAATGTTTCTTTTTTATAGATGAGCAAGGCTGAGAAAGCTTTTAAGTGTCTAAAATCAATGTTTATCTCTGCTTCAATTCTGCTTCAATTTGACTCTGACTGTGAGACTATATTGAAAATGAACTTCTCAGATTATATCTCAGAAGAAGTGCTGCTACAATATGATGAGCAGAGTATTCTACATCTATATGCTTTCTTCTCTCACAAGCATTCACCTGTGGAATGCAACTACAAGATTCATGATAAGGAGTTATTAATAATAATTAAGTGTTTAAAGAAATGAGATGCTGAGCTATGAAGTGTAAAGGAATTCAAGATTCTCACAGATCATAAGAATCTAGAATACTTCATGACTACACATAGACTAAATGAAAGACAGCTATATTGAATGAATATTCTCTATCAATTCAACTTCAGAATTGATTATCAGTCAGAGAAGTTGAACATTGAATCAGACACTTTATCATGAAGAGAGCAGGACATGCTATAGAGCACTGATGATGAGAAAATCAAGCAGAGGCAAGCTCAACTACTTAAGTTTAATGTACTGGCACCTGGAATGAAATCAATAGTGACTGCTGCCAGTGTGAAATCTGAGATGTCTCTTCAAGCTCAGTGAAATAAGACTCATAAAAATGACAAGATTCTGCAGTATCTGAAGCAAATTCTTCATGAGAGAAGATTCAGATTTTCTTCTAAACTCAGCATTAAGACCTCTATCTCTGAGTGCTCTTTAAATGAGAACAGAGAGCTTCTCTTTTGAGATTGTAAGTGAGTGCCAGACTTCAAACCTCTTTGAATCAGATTAGTGCATGAGGCTCATGACTCACCTCTTACCAGTCATCCCAGGTGAGAGCAAATGATAGAAGTTCTAAGATGTAAGTTTTACTGATCAGACTATGCCACTGATGTAAGAAGAATGACCAGGAACTATTATCTTTGCAGATCAAACATCACATAAAGAGATTGACATCAGAGACTGCTTAAGCCTCTTCTCATTCTTGAACACATATAGCAGGAGCTTTTCATGAACTTTATCATGAACTTATCAAGCTCTAAAGAATACATAAATATTATGATTATAATGAACAGACTGATCAAGGAAGTTATATTAAAAGCAGTTAAGAAAACTGATATGAAGACAGTGACTAGAGTGTTTCTTCACAACATCATCTCTTGACATGGCATTCCTAAGGCAGTAGTGTCAGATTGAAGGTTGACTTTCACAAGCATGTTTTGAACTCAGATGTATGAGAAATTAGACATTAAGAGATGATTCTCTATAGTCTATCACTCAGAGACTGATGAAGCTACAGAGTAAATGAATCAGACCCTGAAAATCTATCTACATAAGTACATTAGCTTTCAACAAGATGACTGGTGTGAATGACTCCTTCTAGCAGAGCTGATCATTAATAATAGAGATGCTGCCTCAATGAGTGTGAGTCTATTCTTTTTAATACATCTTTTTTACATCTTCTCTATTGATATAGCTGATGCACCTCCTGTTGAAATGTCACATAATTTTATTGAGTTTATGAATGATTATATGAGGAAGGCCTGTGAAGTATTGAAATGAGCTCAAGGAAAAATGATGAATGCTCAGTAATCTCAAGAGAAATATATGAATAGATGAAGAGACTTAGTTTCAAGCTTTTAACCTGAAGATAAGATCTGATTGAGCTTAGAGAACATGAGAACTAATCATCTGTGCAAAAAGCTGAATGTGAAATACAATCAATATACTGTGCTAGAAAAGATAGAATTTCATACTTATCAACTGAATGTCTCACCTGGCATTCACAATATCTTTAATGTAAAGCTTCTACATGCTACAGTGATGAATCCCCTGTCTAGTCAGAGGTAAACTGACTGGCAGTCATCTGCTATAGAGACCCTAGAAGAATCTGAGTTTGAGATTGAGAAAATTCAGAATGAATAAATCTACTGGAGAAAAAGCAATATCTCATTAAATGAGTAGATTGAGCTGAGTCTACATAGAATGACATGAGTCTTCTACAAGAAGTGAAGGCCTTGAACACTTGAGAGGCCTCTCAGCAGGCAAAATTAAATGTAAAGAGGGCTTTAAATAGTCATAAAGACCTGCAACAAAGAGGGAGAAGGGGAGTATTATAAAGAGTTGAACCTCTAGATTTGCTCTGACTGACTGACTCAGTCTAGTTATTATTTGCACATGCACACATAATCATGCTATGTGAGCTTGCTTAAGCTTGAGTTCTCATCTCATTCTTTTCTTCCCTTTCTCAAGTAATTCATCCTTGTTATATAGTAAGACTAGCCTCTAGTTCTTAGAGCTTAACTCTTTACACAAATAACTGCCAATTCAAGGAATTCTTGTCAAATATAGTATATATTAATTACTACTTACTTCATTTAATATAATATTGTCTTATTTTATATCAATTGATCAATTTAGTGCATTTTTATATTATTATTATTATTATTTTTTTCTGTGTTCAATCTGTTTGCTTAGTGAGTGAAAGAAAAATCTGCAACTCACTAATTTTTCAGCAACTGATCATATAAAAACATATCAATCTGCTCAATCAAGCTTATAGATAAGAATCTCACTGAATAAGATTACTCTGTTATAAAGAAGATTAATATGATATGGCAGAATATATGATGACTCACTTATGATCATAATTAAATCAATTCAGTCAATTTGACTGATTTGAAAATGATCAGTAGGCCTTAAGCTCACTGACCCCCTCAGGAGTGTTCAAGAGTTCCAGGATTGGACTCTCTGAAACATCTGATCAGCAAGCTGGGCTGATTACAGCTCCTACTACAGTGAGACTGGTCCGCCTACATCATGTCAAATATGCTGATTTAACTCCTTCAGAAGATGAGATGGAGATGCCTGCAGTGATCTCTAACCTATTGCCAGCAACTGACTCTGAAGAATTGCAACTGAGGAGATTGAATCTTGAATATCAAAAGATTGATTTAGAACTTCAAAAAAAGAAGTGCAAAGAATTGCAGCTTCAACTTCAATTGAAGAGACTTCACACTCAGAATGACAGAGCCATAATGTCTGCAAATCTGCTGATGAGTCAACCATCAGCATAGGATCTGAACTTGAGGTCTCAAATGCAATATAATCTCTATGACTCAGATAGCCGCGTCAGCAAGGCAATCAGCCAGTTCAAACAGAATACTAAGTATACCATCAAGCTGAATGCTCTGATTAGATCTTTGAATTATCTCTTCTAGCATGCAAATATAAAGGCCAAGCTAATTGATGCTCAATGCTAGGTTATATTAGAGGACAAGCAAGTCAAAAGCCCTGATGAAGATCCTAAATGAGCTTCTTTTTGAGAGGTTAAAAATCATCGACTTTACATATTCATTTCAAACATATTGGCAGCTAGCATTAGGCTCTGTTTTAATAAATATGATGAAGGCAGGATTGCATATTCCCTTTAGCACATAGTTGAGAAGAAGTTCTTCATTCTGAGAACACAGCTCTGCAAAAAAGCAGTCCTAGCATTTACATTAATAAGTAGTATCTAAGTCACTGATATATATATATTTTTCAATAAGTTCAATGACATTATTATAAAATTAGAAATACTTGATATTTTACTACTAAATGATGTGATATTCTACATATTCTATTCTGCACTTCTCAATATATAGTAAAACTACATGCAAAAGAAAATTGAGAAGATACAAGAGTCCAAATCAAAGTCTGTCATATTGGACATTCATTTGATCATGGAGGAAATACACTTTTGATTGAATCTCTTCAAAGAGGTCAAGAAGACTGTCTAGACAGCTAATTCTTCAGCCAACATAGCTCAGACTGAAAATACAGCTGTGGGTTTCAATAATAGTAGCTACATTTAAAATAATTTGGCCCATAGAGGCCAACCTAAGAAACGTGAAGGTTATCAAATAGGTGGATATTCAAATTCTGATCTCCTAATCTGCCTAGAATGTGAGTATTATTATGGCAAGCTCTGCTAAGCAGCCAATTCAAATAGTGCTTCTGAAGAATAAAGAATCACCAACATAGTGAGAATAGAGAAATATAATAATAAGAAGAGTAGTGAGGGCAAAAAGACTCTATCAACTGCAAATGACAGCTCTGAGACATTTCAAATGGTAAATCTAGTGCAAGTCATTGGAATGTCTGCATACTCTGTCAAACCAATCACCAACCCACTCATCATATAGGATAGTAGGGTTGGATGTCATATTACAGGTGATCAATTACGATTTTCTTGAATAACAGAGGTTAGCAGCCCTATGATTCAAGTGGCCAATAAGGCTACTTTGAAGGTTCAAGGGATTGAAATCGCCTCCATCCC
The DNA here is from genome assembly GCF_000150705.2 of Paracoccidioides lutzii. Taxonomy (NCBI): domain Eukaryota; kingdom Fungi; phylum Ascomycota; class Eurotiomycetes; order Onygenales; family Ajellomycetaceae; genus Paracoccidioides; species Paracoccidioides lutzii. The sequence goes on along the minus strand of NW_015440954.1, from coordinate 193,795 downwards.
AGTTAGAGAAAGATTAATCAAATTTGATCATGTTTATTTGGTGTCAAGTTTATCTACCAATCTCATATCTGCTGGTTTATTGAAGCATCAGAACTATATTTACTATGATCTGCAGGTGGATGCTGGAAATTACTTTGAGATAATATCATCTACAGAAAATGATATCTTCTATGTAAATTTGAATTTCAATAATATATATATACTATCTGATACCTTCTCTATGTTCAAGGGTATTATGAATGATCTAGAGCTTGGACTACTAGCATACTTGACAGTCTCAAAGCTCAGGATGATATCAACAGATTATGATCTGAATGCTGCATCATTGGGTCTTTTCAACTATGATGATATGGAGCTGCTAATTAACCTGAAGGATTCAGATACTATTATCTTCATTTTATCCTTATCAATCTGACTATCTGTCATTATGCTGAAGTAGCTACTGATTGATGAGTGACACTGATGATTGAGTCATATTGATGAGAAGAATCTAATTAAAATGTCACAGAAGCTCTGTTTTGGAATTGCTATTATCAGCTCAAAGAAGCTCTCATTCTACACCACAGGTGTTAAAGTTAAGTATAAATGTGCAAGTTATAAAAATTCTCTGCTATACTGTGTCATCTGCAAAGATCTTAAAATCTGAGTAGATCTATTTGAGAATGAAGAAATGCTTAATAATGAAGAAGATACATCATCTTATGCAAATAAGAAGCTCATGATGATGATTACTGATAATTGTAAAGGGTTAAGCTCTAAGAACTAGAGGCTAGTCCTCCTATATAACAAGGATGAATTGCTTGAGAAAGGGAAGAAAAGAATGAGATGAGAACTCAAGCTTAAGCAAGCTCACATAGCATGATCATGTGTGCATGTGCAAACAATAACTAGACTGAGTCAGTCAGTCAGAGCAAATCTAGATATTCAACCCTTTATAATACCCTCCTTCTTCCTCTTTGTTGCAGGCCTTTATGACTATTTAAAGTTCTTTTTACACCTAATTTTGCCTGCTGAGAGGCCTTCCAAGTGTTTAAGGCCTTCACTTCTTGTAGAAGACTCACATCATTTCACATAGACTCAGCTCAACTTACTCATTTAATGAGATATTGCTTTTTCCTCTGGTAGATTTGTTCACTCTGAATTTCCTCAATCTCAAACTCAGATTCTTTCAGAGTCTCTATAGCAGGTGACTACCAGTCAGTTTGCCTCTGACTAGACAGGGGATCTGTTACTGTAGCATGTAGAAGCTTTATATTAAAGACATTATGAATGCTAAGTGAGACATTCAGTCAGTAAGTATGAAATTCTATCTTTTCTAGCACAATATATTGATTATATTTCATGTCCAGCTTCTTGCATAGATGATTAGTTCTTATGTTCTCTAAGCTCAACCAGACTTTATCTTCAGATTGAAAGCTTGAAGCTGAGTCTCTTTGTCTATTCATATATTTCTCTTGAGATTGCTGAGCATTCATTATTTTTACTTGAGCTCACTTCAACACTTCACAGATCTTCCTCATATAATCATCTGCAAACTCAATGAGATTATGTGATATTTCAACAGGAGGTGCATTGACTATATCAATAAAGAAGATGTGAAAAAGATGTGTTAAAAAGAACAGACTCATACCTGTTGAGACAGCATCTCTATTATTGATGATCAGCTCTGCTAGAGAGAGTCATTCACATTAGTCATTCTGTTGAAAGCTAATGTACTTGTATAGATAAGTTTTCAGAGTCTGATTTATTTACTCTATAGCTCTGTCAGTCTCTGAGTGATAGACTATGAAGAGTCATCTCTTAATGTTTAATTTCTCACACATCTGAGTTCAAAACATGCTTGTGAAAGTCAACCCTCAATCTGACACTATTATCTTAGAGATGTCATGTTGAGAAATGATGTTGCAAAGAAACACTCTAGCCACTGTCTTCACATCAGTTTTCTTAACTGCTTTTAATATAACCCCCTTAGTCAGTCTGTCCATTATAATCATAATGTTCATGTATTCTTTAGAGCTTGATAAGTTCATGATAAAGTTCATAGAAAGCTCCTGCCACATGTGTTCAGGAATGAGGAGAGGCTTAAGTAGTTCCTGATGTTGATCTCTTTATGTGATGTTTGATCTGCAAAGATGGCAGTTCCTGATCATTCTTCTTACATCAGTGATATAGCCTGGTCAGTAGAACTCATGTCTTAAAACTTCTGCTGTTTGCTCTCACCCAGAATGACTGATAAGAGATGAGTCATAAGTCTTATACACTAATCTAGTTTGAAGAGGTTCAAAGTCTGACACTTACTTATGATCTCAAAAGAGAAGCTCTCTGTTCTCATTTAAAGAGCACTTAGAGATAGAGATCTTAATGCTGAGTTCAAAAGAAAATCTGAATCTTCTCTCATGAAGAGTTTACTTCAGACACTGCAGGATCTTGTCATTTTTGCAGGCCTCATTTCACTGAGCTTGAAGAGATATCTTGAATTTCACACTGACAGTGATCACTATTGATTTCATTTCAGATGTCAATATGTTAAACTTAAGTAGTTGAGCTTGCTTCTGCTTGATTCTCTCATCATCAGCATTCTGTGACATGTTCTGCTCTCTTCATGATAGAGCATCTGGTCTAGCATTCAACTTCTCTGACTGATAATTAATTCTGAAGTTGAATTGATAGAGAATATCCATTCAATGTAGCTATCTTTCATTTAGTCTGTGTGTAGTCATAAAGTATTCTAGATTCTTATGATCTGTAAGAATCTTGAATTTCTTTACACTTCATAGCTTAGTGTTCTATTTCTTTAAACACTCAATTATTGCTAATAACTTCTTATCATGAATCTCATAGTTGCATTCCGCAGGTGAATGCTTATGAGAGAAGAAGGCACATAGGTGTAGAATGCTCTGCTTATCATATTATAGCAGCACTTCTCCTGAGATATAATCTGAGAAGTTTATTTCTAATATAGTCTCATAGTCAGAGTTAAATTGAAGCAGGATTGAAGCAGAGATAAATATTGATTTTAGATGCTTAAAAGCTTTTTCAGCCTTGCTCATTCACAAAAAAGAAACATTCTTGCATGTAAGAATTGTCAGTGAGATTATGATCTTTGAGAAATCCCTGATAAATCATCTATAGAAATTGATAAAGTCTAAAAATCCTTGTACATCTTTAAGAGTAGTAGGTGTCATTTATTTCAAAACAGCTTTAACCTTCTCCAGATCTATTTGTATACCCTTGCTTACTTCAATGATGAATTCAAGATATTTTGTGCTGTTCATCTTGAACTCACTCTTTCTAATGTCTGCCTGCAGGCCTGCTTTCTGTAGATATATAAGCATCTTTTGTACATGCTCACAATGCTCCTGTAAGCTTCTTGAGGAAAATATCAAGATGTCATCTAAATAGACTGAGCAGAAGTCATCCAGATATCCATGTAATGCTCAGTTGATATATTTTTGAAATGTGCTTGGAGCATTGGTCAAATCAAAGAGTGTAATCAGCCACTCAAATAGCTCATATCTAGTTCTAAAGACTGTCATCCACTCATCATCTTTCATGATTCAAATCTTGTGAAAAGCTGCAATAATGTTCAGCTTAGTGAATCATTTAGCCTATTCAATTCACTGTAGAGTCTCACTGATTAATGATAGAGAATATCAATTCTTTCAAGTGATTTTGTTAATAGCTTGATAGTTCACACAAAATCTTAGCTCACTCTCAGACTTCTTCATGAATAGTATGAGGGCAGCTGCAGGGGAGTTGCTCACTCTAATAAAACTCTTATCTAGATAATCTGTAAGAGTCTTTTGCAAAGCCAGTAGTTTCTCTCAAGACATATTATATAACAAGCCTCAAAAGGGTTGTTCTGTGCTATCATCAGTCTTTTTAATCAGTTCAATTTCATGATCTCTACCTGGGTCATGAAGTGGAGATAGAGTGTTGGCAGCTTCCTTATCAAATATATTCAAAAACTCATAATAATGTTCAGACAGTTTTTCTCTAGAGTCAATCTTTGATTTCACTTCTAGAGTCTTTTAAATATCAGTCAAACTAACAGTGAAGATCTTGATGTTTCACTTCTCTCAAGTGCTCACAAGCCTAGAGAAGCTTATGACAGAGATGGGAATCACATCAGCTTTTGCATTTGAACTAGGCTATACCTCTATGCCACTCTCTTTAAATCTTACAATTCTTTGATGAAGGATCATGGTCGCCTTTTGCTGAGCCAGCCAGGGGTTGTTTAGATACATATCATGACCATATAACTCATTCACCATGTAGAGAAAAGTCTGTTCAGTGATGTGACTGCCTATATCAATTTGAATGCTAGTCACTATGCTTGTAGAAAGTCCCATGAAGTCTTCAAAGCTGGTCATTTTAACAGAGGGAATTTCAATGCATAGGAGCTTATGCTTGTTAATGTAGAATTGAGAAATAAGATCATAGACATTACATCCACTGTCTATCATTGCTCTAGTCAAAAAGGCATTATCTACTAGAGCATTGACAGTAAAGAGTTTGAATATCATCTTAGATTTAAATCTTCTTCATTGCTTTCTCATAAGCTTCTTATTTCACTTCTTTCAGTATCTTTTGATTAGAGCTACTCTTTTTTCTGAATCCTCACTCATATTCACATCATCATCATCCAGTACTAGCTCAGAGATCACCTTAGCTATCATGGGGGTGGCAGGGTGTCTGGAAGATTTAAATGAGTAGCTCTTAATTATATGACCTCTGGCTCTGCATCTCAGGCACAGGCCTTGCTCTCTTCATTGATTAACCTCTGTCTGATTTATCAATTTGGTATGATAGATGCTTGGAGTCACAGCACTAGGAGAGAGATTCATCAGATCATCAGCAGAAGCTTGAAACTGATTTCATTAGTTAAGAACAGCATGATGAAGTAGAGAGTATGAATTAGATGTTGTATGATCTGAAGAAGATCTGCTCCTGCAATATTTAGATCACTATCTTAAAGTCTTAAGCTCAGAGAGTTGATGATCAACTAATCTAAGCTCCTTGCAGTAATTCTCATAAAGAGATGATTCTCTTACATTCATCATGCCTTCTCTCAGCTTCATGCTTAGAGCAGATTTCAAATATCTCTTTTTAATATGATCATCTCATCTGTGACCATCAGCTTCCAGCAGTAGCTGATTAAATTCAGACAGAAAGTCAAAGAGAGCTCTTCTACTCTGTCATAGATTGTTGAACTTTTGCATAGTCTTTTCCTGTTGTGCAGAATCACTAAAGAGCATGTGTGTCTGCTTCAGTAAGCTTTCTATCATGAAGTTGATCTTGTCCTTATTATTCTCAACTTAAGAGTAAACTCAAGCTGCTGCCATTTCTTTCAGTCTCAAGTACACATATCAAGCACATTTCTCATTATTATCTAAAGCTTTCTCATTGATCTTAAGTTTTGATTGAAGCTTTAGCTCTCACTGAGAGTAGTGCTTCAGATTAGAATCATCATACTTCTCACAGTTCAGTAGCTTAGTCTTTGATCTTCTGACTGCAATGAGTGATTGCAGATTTGATTGAGAGAGATTTGATGTTGAGATGTTCAAAGCTTGTTATAGATTAGCTATTTCAGCTTGCTGAGCTGCTATTAAATCTTTGTTCTTATGCTGGACCTGTTTCTGCTGTTGAAGAAAGGTCATCTATTGTTGTTCAAAGCTGCTGAAGATGTCCCTGCTCATTGCTTCATATTGATCTATTTGTATATTTGTTGTACAAATCTGCTGCTTTATCTCATTCAGCTAGACATTTTCAATGTTGCTCATTCATTTGTTAGCATGATTGCTAACTCAGTCTATTTATATATCAGTACTATCACTGAACTTCATCATGCATGATTTAAGGCTTTCAATAGTCTATCATATGTCAACATGTTTGCTGAGCTTTATAATACAGAATTAAGACTTTCAGTGACCTATCAATGAAAGAAGTGAAGCAATTTGTAATGTAAAGAGTTAAGCTCTAAGAACTAGAGGCTAGTCCTCCTATATAACAAGGACAAATTGCTTGAAAAAGGGAAGAAAAGAATGAGATGAGAACTCAAGCTTAAGCAAGCTCGCGTAGCATGATCACGTGCGCATGTGTAAACAATGGCTAGGCTGAGTCAGCCAAATCTAGGGGTTCAACCCCTTACAATGATGCCATATGTTAGGCTCAGCGTCCGACCGAAGGCCGGTGCCCGGTTAGACTCGACGTCGGATTAAGCTCGGCGCCCGATTAGGCCTAACCCACATCACGTGACCATGCGACCATGCGGGGCGCCCGATTAGGCCTAACCCACATCACGTGACCATGCGACCATGCGGGTCGCTCGATTAGGCCTAACCCATATCACATGACCACACGACCATGCAGGTGGTTATAATCCACGCAGGCCCCCAGCACCCCCTTTTCATCCCATCAAGCTTAGTATTTCATTATATAGCAGTTAGCAATGCAGAGAGTCTTTCTTCTTATGCAGCTCACATTCACTCTCTAACACAATACTAAGCTTCTCTTCTACCTTCTCACTCAGGTTTCAGCAGAGAACTTGAGTGCCTCAGTTGAATTAGAATCTGCTAGTTCAGAGCCTGACAATATGTCAGATCAACTGCTAAGACAACAGCACTGTTGAAGACAACAGCTCAATTCAACATCAGATGGTCACCACAGGCTCCCAACCCCCTGGAAGGGGCTGAAAGGACTGGTGATACCTTCTAACAAGATCAACTGACCAATCACACATCTTAATTGAGGAATTCAGAGAGGCAATCCACTTGAACAGCAACTGTGTTTATAATGAGTTGGCAGTGATCTTTGATGACATCTTTGATGATGAAAAAACATTAAGAGATACAGTCACACATCTGAGAATGGAATGAGACAACACTACTAATCAGACTGCTGTCAAGCAAAGCCAGATTGATGAGCTAATTGCTGAACATAATGAACTTAGTCACATTCTGATTCACATGACAGTCAGCAATCAAGCAGCAAGTTGAGACATCACCCTCTCTGAGACTGCCAGAAGATCTGTCAAGATTGATGATCTGAAACACCTCACTGATGGCAAGAAGCTGAAATTTAAACACTGACTCTCTCAGATGAAGAACAAGCTTCAGGAGAATGCTGACCACTACCCTACTGAACACATGAGAATAGTGTACATTGAAAACTGGACTGATGGAGACACAGCACATCACATTGCATCTCATATGGAAGAGGACTACCCTGAGTAATATCAAACTGCAGAAGAGATGTTTGAGCACCTCAAGTCAATATATGAGAATGCTAACAAGCTGCAAAATGTCAAGAATGATTATCACAAGCTGATTATGTGCAATGAGGATAATTATCATGAATTTGTCACAAAATTTTTACACCTGGCAGGGGAGGCCAAGATTGCCAGTGAGGACTACAAGACAGACTTCAATGACAAGCTGTTCTTTGACCTTCAGAAGATGATAGCAGTAGTCAATGTGATCACTGATACATATGCTGAGTTTCAGAAAATCTGTGTGCAGGCAGCTCACACTCTCCAGACAATCAATGTCACTCAGAAATCAAAGAGCTTGCAGGGAAATGAGTCTAATATCTTCAAGCAGAACATTCTGCAGATCATCAACAGTCAAACATCTTCTAGCATCTCTGCAACAAAATTCTCTACTGTGAAGAAGGCCTTGAGCTCTCATTCAGATATTCAGTGCCACTACTATAAGGAAAAAGATCACATTGTCAGGAACTGCTCTGCAAAGCAGAAGTACCAGCAGATGATTGCTGAGCTCACAGAGAATGATGCCCCTGAGCCTTCAGCAGACTCAGGAAAAGAGTGAGTCTGAGAGAAGACTTCATCTCAGATAGTTCAATAGTCTGTGAGAGATTTGAGATGAAGGACTTGATTGAGAGGAAAAGCTTTAATGTATCAATCAAATTAGTCAACAATGGAATTGCTACTTCTACAAATTCTCTTGCTGATATTGAAGCAAATGGAGTGAATTTTATTGATATCTGATATGCCATAGAACTGGCAAGATTCTTTGATAGGAAGTTTCAAGAACTCTCATTCAAATGCTGCATGAAGGGATACAATGGCACCCCTGGTGGGGTGATAGACTGCACATTGACTCTAAACCTCTGGGTGGATGGCTGGAGATTTCAGAATGTCCCTCTGCTGATAACAGACCTAGGCCAGCACCCTGTCATCCTGGGACAGAAGTGGTTGGCAGCACAGGATATATGACTTGATGTTAAAAATCAACACCTGATTTGGCTGAGTGAATGGTCTATTCCTGAACAGATGGCAGAGCTGATGTTGAAGATAGTATCCTGGTCAGTACTGAAGCATCCAGACCTCAAGCCTGAGCATCAGATGAATGTGAAATGAAGAGAGATCAAGCTGAATGAGAAGATCAGACAGGAGCATCAGACTCAGCTCTGCAGATTGAAAGAAATCAGCTCAGTTGTGATGCCTGAGATGAGGCAGAGGCTGACCTGGAAGAAGACAGCACCACAGATGATGGATATGAACTTCATTGAAGCTGTTTCCTTCCATGATTATATGAAGAACAAGAAGTCAACAGTCTTCATAACCAGTCTGTATGAAATTGATAAACAGCTTGAGGAGAAGTGAGGTTTAGTGAGAGCTGAGAATGAGTCTGATGAGAAGCTGATCAGCAACTTACCAGAATGATTGAAAGGCCAGGAGGACTGCTTCTCAAAGAAAGTATCAGATGAACTGCCCCCCCTACAGAAGAATGTTAATTTTAAAATAGAGCTTCAGTCTGATGTTGACCTCACCCAGGGCATTGGACATGCACCTCTATATAAGATGAATCTAGAGGAACTAGAGGCAGTGAAGACCTACCTTGAAGTCAATCTAGCAAAGAATTTCATCACTTCAAGTTCAGTCTCCTACACCTTCTCAATTCTGATTGCCTGTAGTGAGAAGAAGCTACAATTCTGTGTTGACTTTTGCAAGCTGAATGCTATAACCAAACAAGATCAGTATTCCTTGCCCCTGATAGATGAGCTGATGGACCAACTCAATGAGGTGAAATACTTTACAAAGTTGAACATTCAGCAGAGGTTCCATCACATCTGAATGAACCCTGAGTCTGAGGACCTGACCACCTTTAGAACCTGCTACAGGATCTATAAATATCATATGATTCTCTTTGGTCTTACAAACACCCCTGCCTGCTTTCAACAGTTTGTTAACAGTATCTTCTTTGACTACCTGGACAAGTTTATGACAGCATTCATGAATGATCTTCTAATCTATAGCAAGAATCTGGAGGAGCACAAGCAGCAGGTAAACTCAGTGCTAGACTGACTAAAGACAGTGAGTTTGCAAGTCAGCATTCAGAAATGTGAGTTTGCAGTTCAGAGAACAAAATACCTAGAGTTCATCATCAGTACAGAAGAAATTGAGACAGATCCAGAGAAGACAGCTGTCATTGTGAGATGACAGGTCCTCATCACAGTCAAAGAAGTTCAGTTATTCTTAGAATTTGACAATTTCTATCAACAATTCATAAGGAACTACAGTTGAATCACAAAGCCACTGTATCAATTGACAAAGAAGACTACCTCATTTGTATGAACATCAGAATGCAAATCAGTCTTTGAAAAACTGAAGAGATAGCTGGTGAAGGCTTCAACACTGCATTACTATGACTCTGAGCAGGAGACTCATATTGAGACTGATGTCTCTGACAGAGTAGTGGCTGAGATACTAAGTCAAAGATTTGAAAATGATCTTTGACACTCAGTAGTCTTCTATTCAAAGACAATGAACAGTGCAGAGCTTAATTATAAAATTCATGATAAGAAAATGCTGGCAGTAGTCTGAGTCTTACAAGAATGACAAGCAGAGCTTGAGAGACTACAATGAGAGAAATGATTCAAGATTCTTACTGATCATCATGCACTGGAATACTTCATGACTATCAAGAAGCTGAATGCATATCAAGTCTGCTGAGCAGAGTTCCTCTCCTGTTTCTACTTTGAGATCAAGTATTGACCAGGCAAGGCCAACCTGCTAGCAGACACACTGAGCAGACCTGAGCAGATTAGAAGGCAACAGAACAGCTGTATGCAGATTCTTCTAGAATCAGAGACCCTTGACTCTCAGATCACTCTCTCTACAGACATTGCTAGCATCAACTCCTCAGAGAAAGAGAGTATTGCTGAATGCATAGTGTCTCTAAACAAGACAGCCACCTCAATTGAGCCTCTGCAGCAGCAGGCAGATAATGAGAATAGTCCCTATACAATGAAGGACAATGTGCTACAGTACAATGAAAGACTAGTGATGTCTGTTCAGGAAAAGAAAACTCTGATAGTCAAGCTACTGCAGGAAATTCATGATCAAGCTTCAACAGCACATCCTGAAGAACAAAAGACCCTGACTCTGATGCAATCACACTATTGATGAGCCACCTGGTGGACAGATGTTCTACACTATATTCAGAACTGCTATGTGTGCTGAATCAGTAAAATTTCAAGAGATAAGACTCCTGATTTACTAAAGCCATTATCAATACCAGAATGAGCATGGCAGCATATTGCAATGAACTTCATGGACATGTCAAAAAGCAAAACAGATTATGATGTCATTTTGATCATAGTATACTGACTAAGCAAGAAGACAATCTTCATTTCAATCACCCAGGGAGTTACAGCCCAGGAGCTGACCCAACTATTCATTCAATTCTACTATTCATACAATGGAGCACCTGACTCAATTGTCTCTGACCAAGGCCCCCAGTTCATATCAAGCTTTTGAGATAAGTTTACATAGATTCTGGGCATAAAACTGAAACTCTCAATGACACATCATGCACAAACTGATGAACAGACAGAAGTGATGAATCAATACATTGCCACCCATCTTCATCTCTATGTCAGTTACTACCAAGATGACTGAGATGAGTGACTGCTCATTATAGACCATGCCTCCACAGCTATCTCAAATGCTTTCACAGAGATCTCTCTCTTCCTCACAGCAAATGAATATGAACTCTGAATGTCATTTGACTGACAATCACTGATGAAGAAATTGAACATGAATGAGAAAAGAAATTGAGAAGCAGCAAGGAGCTTCATTCACTGAATGAGAGAGATCTGAAATCAGATGAGTAAAGACATAAAGACAGCACAGGAACAGATGAAGAGGCAGACTGACAAGCATCATCAAAAGCCTGACTTTGCAGTAGGAGATTTTGTTTATCTAACATTGAAATCATACAAGATGAATCAATCAAGCTGTAAACTGACAGAGCAGAATGCCAGTCTCTTCAGAATCCTGGAAAAGATGAGCAATGTCTACAAACTGGATCTCCTCATAACAATGAAGATTCAATCAATCTTCTTCCCAGACAAACTATGCAAGGACTCCAGAGACCCTCTACCTGGCCAGACTATCAGACCACCAGACCCAATTGAAATAGATGATGAGAATGAATGAGAAATAGATTGTATACTGGCCAGTAGAATAAGCTGGAGCAAGCTGCAGTACCAGGTGCACTGGAAGGGGTTTGATAAGGATTCTTCATGATACCCCACTCATGACTTCAAAGGATCATCACACATCATACATGACTTCCATGAGACTAATCCTACAAAAGCTGGGCCTCCAAGGCGACTAGATGAGTGGCTGAAGGCATGGGAGACAGACAGCTACCTGAAGGATGAGGTTGATGACAACCTACCAGCATGAGGACATGCCTGCCCCTAGACCGGGGGGTGATGTTAGGCTCAGCGTCCGACCGAAGGCCGGTGCCCGGTTAGACTCGACGTCGGATTAAGCTCGGCGCCCGATTAGGCCTAACCCACATCACGTGACCACACGACCATGCAGGTGGTTATAATCCACGCAGGCCCCCAGCACCCCCTTTTCATCTCATCAAGCTTAGTATTTCGTTATATAGCAGTTAGCAACGCAGAGAGTCTTTCTTCTTATGCAGCTCGCATTCGCTCCCTAACACCATATGAATGTAGTGGACCTTTCTATTGAAGTGCTGCAATGAGACTCTAAAATATATATAAATCTTCAATCAATTTATGAAGAATCTGCTCAATTGCAGTGTTGTGATTATCTACTCTGACTGTGACAAGTTGAATTCAAATGCTGCAGCTGCTTATATGATGAGTGAAGGTATTAAATAGAAACCAACCTCACTCTACACTTCATAGCAAGATAGTGTGTCTGAATATTCTATTGGTCTGATTATCAAAAAAGCCTGAACATTATTAATAGATTTTTTCTCCTCCTCTCAGATGTGAAGTGAGATGGTAATTGCAGTGACTGAAATGCTTAATATTATGTCAACATTAGTCAAGCTCTATAACAGTGTAGAGGATCTGAATCTGAAGCTGGTTACTTCATATGAAGCTTGACTCAGAGCCCTGCCCTCTGCATGCAGAATTTGCTGATGGAGGTGTAAGACTTATTTAAAAATAGTGCTTAAGTCAAATATAAAAATGACTTCATAATTGCAGGAGCTTATATTTACAGACTATAATAGCTTTACTAATTATAGATTAGTCAATCCTTCTAATGATCATCTTTACACATTGAAAGATGTAATATTTCAAGAAGATCTACATTTGATGAATTCTTTAGCCTTATCTGAGCAAGATGTCAAGAACTTGTCTTTCATCACCTGTGTAATTGCAGTTGCAACTCCCTTCACCCAATGTGATTTATCAACAGATAATTTCATGGTGAACAGGGAGTTTCTATCTGCCCCTTCAGTATTTCTACACTTTACAAATAATTGATGAATAGACTATGAGATTACTGTGTGAATTCTAATATTTTTGATATGAAATACTACTGCTCTCTCAGGATCTGCTTTTGAGATAAAGAATTCTTCAATGCTCACTGAGAATATTACTTCAGTGAGGGAGGTCTTAGTGAGAGATTTCACTGACAATTTGACTGACATCTCTGCAGACCCTGATATTGCCAGCTTGTCAGTTTCAAAGAATCTCACCTGGGCTTGAGTGTCTGCAGATTGAAAATATTACTTCTATGTCTGTATTAATGAGATTAACCATCTCAAGTAGATTGATGCATGGTGGCTAGTTGAAAGGGCCATAGATATGATGATTCTATATGGCCAATGAGTGTTTAATAAAAAGATTAATAATATAAGTAGAATTGAATAATATAAGATCTGCTGAGTAGTCTGCAGTAATTATTAAGAAAAAAGTGTCAACTATTCAAAGACATTTGCACCAGTTGTATCAGCCTCCACCTTCTGAGCACTTATAGCAATCTCAGTATTCTGAGGATGGCATGTTCAGCAAATTGACATGATTACAGCATTCTTAAATACTCAAGTTCTCATCAATGAATATATATATATGCATCAACCTACCAGGTTCTGTGAGAGATGTGGTGATCTGATATATGAATTGATGCAGAGACTATATGATCTGAAGCAAGCAGTACTATTATGATATAAGGAGCTGTAAAAAATGTTATTGAAAACAGGCTTCTGCATCAGTTCTCATGACACTAATTTTTTCATAAATGACATCTGCAAGGTCTATATAACTATTTACATAGATAATGTTCACCTATATAGTCTAAATATATCAGATATTGAATGGACAAAAGTTCAGATCACTGCTAATTATGAGATCAAGAATGTGAATGAATCAAATCAGTATTTGAAAATGAAAATTGATCAGAATACTGAATCTTTATCACTGTCTCAGCCACTGTTCATAAAGAACCTGTTTGAGAAATTCTTAATGAATGACTATCACCTAACATCCTCCTCTATGAAGGAGAATATTGATTTCATAAGTGATAATAAAGAACTAATTGCTTATACAGTGTAATTTACATTATATTTCTACCAATCAGAGATTGACTCTCTGCAATATCTCACTATCAATATATATTATAATATAAGCTTTGCTGCTGGCTTTTTAGGGAGATTCAGCTCTCACTATATCTTGAAGAATTGAGTGATATTCAAATGAATTCTTAGATATCTACAAAGTACATCTGACATAGATGTGTTCTACTGAAAAGATGCAGATATAGAATCTGTGGCATTCACTGATGCTGATTAGATGAACTGTGATTCAGATTCTCACTTTATCACTGAATATATCATTTATATGGCAGAGGGTTCTGTTGCTTGGTGAAGCAGCAAGCAGATGAGTGTTTTAAAATCATCTACTGAGGCCAAATATATTGCATTCTCAGAGACTATCTATGAGCTTGTCTGCATCTGAGAATTGCTGGAGGATGCTGACTTTGTGTTGTCCCAGCTCAATAATTTTGATGATAATGACAGCTCAATCAAATCACCAATTGATAAGCTGATATATACAATTTGAGCAGATAATAAATTGTCAATTGAACTGATCAAAAATGAGACTATTCTGCATCAATCTAAGCATATAGAGGTCTGCTTCCATACTCTTCAGGATCTTGTCTGCAAGAATGAAATCTTAATTGATTACATTTCATCTGCTAAGAATGCAGCAGACAGGCTGACCAAGCCACTTGAGGTGACTAGATACACTTTATGGCAGCAGATATTAGAAGACACAGTAAGCAGGCAGAAATGATTATATGAAAGAAATGACTGGTTTTTCAACAATATGGGTTTTCCAGTTAAATTATGTACTGATACCTAGCTACAGGCTATTTTTTGTATGTAATCTCGAGTATAGTTACATCAATGAGTGGGGGTGTCAGGCCTATCCGCCTTCTTATGTAATCCGCACTGTATATAACTTTCGCGTAGCTAGCGATCGCTACATAATCAATCAAGCAATCTATCCTTCACAAAAAGCTCAATTACTATGAAAAGAAGATCAGAAGCACAGAAACTTGAAAATCAGCATCAGCAGTATAATGAGTGAGCTATCAAATACAGCCCTAGCTCTTCCTTACATAATCAAAAAGGCGAATTCGTAAAAGAGAGAAGAGAAAGAGATGAAAATATGAGAGCGTATATGAAGAGTTTTCATGTTATTTAGCACGGATAAATGATAGTCCGAGGTCGGGATGGATAAACATTCCGGTGAGCGTAGGCTAGAGAGCTTAGCAAGTGCACTTTGAAGCTCAACCTTTATATATTGAATTTCTCTATAAAATGAATTGAGTAGACTTTCAAGATTAAATTGGTATAACAAAGTTTTACTGTAGTATGTAAGTTGTAATATATTCAATATCCAGCGAGGCGTTGTTTTTGTTTAGGCCTTGATAGGCGCCAGCTCTCTACGTTAAGCCTGAATCCCAGGTTGCCTCCACCGGGCGCTGGTCAGGGAGTTAAACCGCTGCTCACTGCTCCCCCTTGGGAATGCTAGCTCAGTTGCTCACCCTTTTGCATGGCCGGGTGGCCTGACTGCTCTGTTTATTGATCGTTCAGAGGGTCTAGCATTAGGCACAGCGATCCCTTGAAAATAGGGAGTGTCAGTGACTCATCTTGACCCCAGTAACTATGCAAAGTTAGTTCGAAGTAAAAATAAATACTGTAAATAGTACATATAAAGTTTTAATAAAAAAGATGTTAACTTATTAATGTTGTTAACATAATATTTATTTTTTCACACTCTGTTTATAATATACTATTATAAGTAGAAAATTCAATATATTATATAATAATAGAAGTTAGACAGTTTTAGTTTTTTTTAAAAAAAAAATATACTTGTTCATAATCTAAAAAACATTTAATTGATAATAAATATCAACATAAAGCTATAAGATGTGATTATAGCAATTGTAAAAGATATTACTTTAATTCTCTATCAGTAGAATTACTACTCTATAAAATATAAAATTCAATAAAGCTATTAATACTTGGAAATTCATAATTTCAAAGCCAAAAGCACTAAGATTTGAAATATTTATAGCTATTATATACAAGTTTTATAAGCAGTATAAAAAAATTCTAGAGAGAGCTATCTAATAATACTAGATTAATTTACAACTTAAAAGTAAGAAATATGATCATAACAAGAGCTATAGATTCCAACAATGATTAAAAAGTTTTTAAATATAAATTTCTTTAATAAAATGAACTTTAACAAATAAAGTAGATTTTGTACTTAGTTGCAAATGATAGATGATAAATATATATAATAAAATCAAATATACCTATAAAAGATTAAAAGTTATAAATTTTATAAAAAATGAAAATCTTATAATAAAATATAATTTTTTAAACTCTAAGAGGATATAAGATACATCTATAAGAGAATGCGACTCTTATGATATAAAGATCTCAACATCGTAGAATTTACCAAACAATAAAAATTGATAAAATGAAAACCTACATATATTCAGATTTGCATTACAAAAGAAAAGTTAACAATTATTTAACTGTTTGGAGCATAGAAAGCTGCACGTACAAAGAGAGGAAGAAAGAAACACTTGTAGGCTACCTGCAGGCCAGGGCATCTTTGATTATATGAAGCTGTAAGCATGATTGTAATCTGTTTTAAGGCTTTGAAGCCCATCAAGCGGCAAGTAAACGGGCCATGGGAGATCACATGAATGTACTTCTCTTCAACCAACCAGAGTGTGATAATGCATTGAAGCAGACCAATAAGAACACAGCTTTTCAATTACACTCAAAGAGAGGAAACTCTCTGGCAAAGGCATATTACATACATTACTTCACTTGCTTCGCTCACTTCGCAAATCAGGTTTAGATGATGTATGCGCAGAAATGGGTCAGGTGAGGAGGCTCAAAAGGGGGAGCTGTGGTTGCGTCAACCATCCACCTCTTCTCTCCTGGCTCACACTCGCTCAAACCACGGCATCCCCATCTCTATTCTCGTCCTGCTAGGCTTGTTACGGCTTTCTTCGATAAGCACTGTCTTTTAGAATAAGCATATCCCCCTACTCTCATTAATCTCACCCAGAATGAAGCCCCTCGTTATCCTCTGGTTTCTCACCCTGGCCGTCTGGGCTCTGCCCCCCACTGCACTAAGAGGACAACAGGACCCCGCATCCATCACATTCAACGTCAGTTCCGCCAGCCAATACGACTACGGAGCCAACCCCATCGAAGGATGCTGGGATGCTCTCAATTGCTCTCTAATGCAGATCGAATCAATGTCCATCTCCAGCCGTCTCGAGTACCTCAAGTACATGAGCACCTGGCGTTTGGATGCATTGCAGTCCACGAACCAGTTCCACGCTCTTGAGGGGGTGATGAACTTCTTTATGCGGAAGGATATTGCTGGCACGGGCACATGGCTTTCTATTGTTCATGCTGCTACGATTGAGGCGTTGCAGAGGGGCGCGGCTATGTCGTTGGGTCTATCTGATAATACTGGAGGGAATCCGGCTTCTGTGAAATGGGCTGATTTTTTCCATCTGCGGATGACGGGGAGGCTTACAGAACGTGTCGTAAGGACTATTCCTTTTCTTCTTCCTTCTTACATCTTGTCTTATCTTTGGCTTCGGTATGCATGATAAGGATTTATATATTTACGGGGAAGAGAAGGAAGATTGGCACTGGCTAACTAGAGGCTCTCTACGCTATATAGGCCCACGACATTGCTTGGGCCGCTGCGGAACAAACTGCAGTCGATTATGGGATCCGTCGTGCCGACTCAGCGCTCAATGTCGAAAAGCCCTCCAATCGCATCCTGCGCTGGATGCAGTTCACTCGTATATATAGAACATCCATGCAGTACCGCCGTACTATCCTGTGGCTTGTGAGGATGTATGTTCTCCCGTCTTCCCCTATATATCACGATTGATGTTTCTGTTCTACTCTTTAATTCCTGTGTTTGCCTCCCTGGCCTGGGCAAGGGAGAAATAAAAGCAGCTGTTTTTAAAGAAATAATAAAAGAGCGTGCTGATCGAAATATCTAATATCTTCATCTCAAAACTACAGGGCATTCGCATTCACCACCCCTTCTGTGCCTATGGCAACTGAAGCCTTTCTGGACTGGCTCACTGATGTGACAGACGCCTCGTCAACTGGCTTCCTGGCCGATGTTGCATGGACCCTCTCGGCTCTGGGGCTATCTCAAAACGGAGAGGATCCTATTGCGGACTCTGAGGCACTCATGAAAATTGCGACGGAGTTCTGGGAGGTTTTTCAACTGAGGAATAATGGCGGTGAGAGGAACGTAGGGGAGGCACCTAAAGACCAACATTCTTTTGCTCCCCTTGTGTTGTAAAAGTAATGTATAAGTATGTGCAACAGTAGGAGAATGATCATGGAGTAAATGGTAAGTAGAAACGAAATTGAGGGAGATTTTCGATGGAAATGCCTTTTATATAATACATCGAGCTTCACTGTGTGGTTGACGGCCGTGGGTGATATACGTGATGGAGTATGAGTACACTTTATGGAAGCCCCTTATTTGCTTATATGGATATTTTAAACATAGGTGCTTTTCAAGAATTCAAATATGGGGATGATATAACTTTGTATGATACTATGGCACTTTACCTTATGTTAAATCATAATATCCATTGAAAACTCTGGCCATAAGGTTTCTCTAAGTACCTAAGATAGCAGTTTGTATGATTTGTTCTCATGGGATTTAATTCAGGGGCAGCCCTGGGGACAGTAAAACTAAGCTTTGCCAAGACGCCACCCCTTGACGATCTTTGATGCAACGGATCAGCTTTTGCCAATTGGAGATAAAATCATGGATGGCCACAGTAACAGAACAGAACAAGTAGCAGATAGTATTTCCATATCATCAAGAAACAATTGAAACGTTTATAAGCAATTAGCAATTGCAAGATAATATAATTGATGCTTTGGCGCGTGGGAAAAAAGAATTCCTATGGATATAGGCCAAATTCCCCCCTTTCTATGTACGGGGTCAGCGGAAAGCCCTCCGCATGCGAATACATATAGTGACCGCGTTTTACAGGAGTTTGCATGTCGAGGAATAAAGTATTTTACCTCAAACAACGCTAATTCTCTTAAACTAATGTACACTTTTGCATAGAACGTTATGCAAGCATGCCCTTTCCCCCCAATTCATCCACTCGTCATTATCCGACTCACATCGAAAGACTCTATCCTATCCCCATGTCCAGAGAGTTGCGCTTTATCGAAGAGAGAAGGAGAGGTTGAAGAAAACGGCGAAAATCCAGCTCAATAGTCCAATAAAGTAGCACGCATATAAATAATCTT
Source organism: Paracoccidioides lutzii (assembly GCF_000150705.2). Lineage (NCBI taxonomy): Eukaryota > Fungi > Ascomycota > Eurotiomycetes > Onygenales > Ajellomycetaceae > Paracoccidioides > Paracoccidioides lutzii. The sequence continues at coordinate 174,653 of NW_015440954.1, read as the reverse complement.
ACGCACATAGCCTCAATAATTGCCCTCATTTGCCGGTCTGGACTTCTTGCGTTTATCAGCAACGATCCGCGACTACAACAGAAAATGGACAGGTGAGTTCAAACTTCAAGACCGAGAAGAAACAAAAAAAAAAAAAAAAAACCCAGCCAAAAGGCAACATCATGGCACGGATGTTGTTCAATGGCCAGACGCACGCACCGACACTCGCGTACTACGACTTCCGTGTGGATCCCTCCGGCCAATAATCTCCGACCCATGGCTCTGGCCCTCAATCGTGTCTTCCTCGGGTACCAGTATGCAGGGCCCGTCGCCGTCAGCGTGTGCCGCGGTAGCAGCGGCGATCTCCTCGTTTATTTCGGCGATAGACTGCACCTCTGCGCTTAGCGATTGCATTCCGGGTGCCGTGCCCAACATGCGGCCCTGAGGAAATGGTGAAAATGTTGGATACATCTCTTTTCAAATTCATTCACAGTGGGAGGGTTGGATAGGTAACTGAACCTCTAATGATCGCAATTCCTTGGCATCCTGCCGGGTAATAGTATCAGGTGACTTTGCGAGGATTTCCTCGACCTTATTGTCAAAATTCCGTTGCTTCGAATGGTCACTCTGTACGAAGGCTGTCCGGAGGGTGATTGAACGATGTTTAGTATAAGAACGTTGAGCTTCCAATTGTACGCTGTTCATCCCACGTGAGGGAGCCATTTACTGACAAATTGGACCCTGTTTGATAGGATCTCCACTTCTAAATTCAGTCTCAAGTTGCGAGATGTCAGATGCCTCGCCGATAGAAACGTGTCTTTCGCCAGCCTCCACCATTTTGATTTCTTCTGGAGTTGGGATTTCTCCTGACATTGTTCCAAGGGCTTCTTGTGCCAATGTGTACTTATAAAAACGGATATTAAGTAGATTTGATATTGGGTAGACCATATCACAGGATGGAATTATGCACAAGGCAAATAGGGATAACGATTTTGTTCGACATATTGCAAGTGGCGGTGAAATGACGTTTTTGTGACGCTGGTGCGAGTCGCTGGTTGTAGCAAACTCAAGATAATTTCTGAAGCTTCTCATATAAGGTTTCCTTCTTGTCAACCAATCACCAGCATCTTCAGGGCAAGAGGCTTTGAATGGTTTCCTAGTCAACAGGAACCAAGTTTTGTGCCATTTGGGGTTAGTTCCCATAGACGTGGTAAAATTAATGTTCAGGTGTTCCGATCCGACCAAATCCAATGCGGACTGCTACAACATCAGCGAAAATATTCCGTAGTCAGAAGTGAATATAAGCAATCTTTTTTTTTTTTTTTTGTCAGGCGGGCTGATCTCGATATGGGGCCCGGTGACACACTCCCGAGATCCACCCTGGCAGATCCCTCAGGCCAAGTTTAGTGTTATAAAGCCTGTCGCATTGATAAGACAGACAATTAGCGCTAGCATGCGCCAAGATAGCCGGGGATTGTCGCAAGTTTCAAGGTTTGGTTGGGCGGAAGAAGCCGTGGAAAACGATGCGACAAGAATAATAAACAAAACAAGGAAAATGGCACCAATTCTTTCTCAGGCAGGACATCTGCGACAACGCGTCTAGAAAATCAAAGCGGCCATGTCTTGAATCTTCTTCATATAACCAAATGATAAGAAGCAAATAAGGAGAAGAAGCAGTCCTCCCACTCACTCGAAAATGTTGGACGCACTCGTATCCATACCGATGATATCCTTTCTCCTCGTTCCCGTCCTATCCTCCTACACAACGAGCCTGAACCTTATCTTCTTCTACGTAACATGGGTTACTCTGGTTCTGTCGCTTCCCCCATTAAGAGTTGAATTGGTAGCAACAGCCGCTGTCCGCGTCCTGCTCTATTTGATTCCATCCCTTATATTTTTTCTCTTCGATGTGCTGTTACCTTCTGCTGCGGTGGTGATAAAAAAGCGGGGTGCCGCGGGTTTACCGGCCGGAAAGAAAGGGAAGAGGGGTGGAAGGCGGGAAGCGAAAGTTGCGGCTTGGGCCATCTTTAATCTGGCATGGAGCATTGCGGTGCAAGGGTTAGTGGAAGTTGTGTTGACCAAGGTGTTAAGGATAAAGAGTGCGGTGAAGATCGGGACGAGGTTGCCGATGCCGTGGGATATTGTGAAGGATTTGGTGATGGGGTTTGTGGGGCGGGAAGTATGTTTTCAAATTTCCCGTGTCTCATAGCTGGCTGGGGTGAATTTCGCGGGAAGAAAAAGGTTACAATTGAATCTAATAGAACTCTTCTTGCCAATTCACGTAATGCACAGATACTCCAATACATCATCCACAGATACATCCTCCACTCATCTACGTCCTACGTCGCAAAGCGCCATGACGCATGGTATCACTCACTCAGAGCCCCTTACCCCCTAACAGCACACTACGACCACCCCCTCGCTTACTTCTTCTCCCGCTTCATGCCCACATTCCTCCCCGCCGCTACCCTCCGCTTACATCTCCTCACATATCTCTTATATATCGCCTTCATCTCCCTCGAAGAGACATTTTCCCACTCTGGTTACAGCACCATGCCGATAAATCTTTTCATTGGTGGTATGGCACGCAGGGCAGATTTGCACATCATGAGTAAAGGTTGTGGGAATTATGGAGCATGGGGAGTCCTGGACTGGATATGCGGTACAACAGTGGACGGTGATGAGGACGAGGAAGATGATGAACATGAAATTGATATTCAAGAGGTTCTGGATGCAGTTGCTGGGGACCCGAAAAAGAAGGTTAGGGGACTGAAGAGTCGGGGTCGACGGAAGCACTCATGATTCAGCCTTCCTTGCGGTGAGTGCTATTAAGTATTGTGTATGTGTTGGATATATCAATTGCATTTCGTCGAGTCCTGTTTGGGCGAAGATTTTGTGATATATGTAATCTTTTGGGCAATTCGGGACTGAATGTATGTCCTTTGGGATATAGGCATATATATTTGGCGTTTAGCGGAATGTTTGGCAGAGACTATATCAATTCGAAAGGCCTATACTGCTGCCGGGTTTGGACCATCAGATTTTGGAAAGCGGAAACCTATGAAATCTGGATAAGTTATGGAACATGACAGGGGACACATTGAACAAAATTCAAACCGTCATGGAAAAACCATGGAACTAGAAAAAAAAATTAATTGTATTGTATGCGGCGGGTTCTAAAACACGCCCTGCGGAAAAGGTGGGGAATTTAGAAGGGTTTTCGTTGAAATTATCAGTCGAGGGGAAAAATCGGCCAATCCATGTACACTATTTCATTGAAAAAGAACCTTTGGAAGTGTTTGTATATTTTAATGTTTTTTTCCATTTATTTCCGAAAAGAAAATTTCCCCCGTTGGACCCGTCCAAGAAACAAAACAATTGAAAATAAGGAAAAAACATCCCCATTCTTTCTATGCCATCAACGTAGACAACCCGCCGGTTTTACCACTTCATTTCATGAGGCTTGTCGCCTTTCCGGAGGCTGAAGCTGGTGGAGAGGTAGCTGGCGAGGAACTGCTCCTTCTTAATGGTGGCCAACAATGGCCGATCTATGGCCTTTTGGTCGTTGGCACGGGCGCTGACGACCTTCTTCTTCTGTTTCGAGTTATGCAATATATCAGTAACCCATTTCCACACATGCCCACAATATATATTCACATCCGCCAAAACTGAATAGCTGGTTCCTGTGATCGTCGAAAAAAGAGAGGAACGTACCTCTGGCTTCTCTCCTTGTTTGAAGAAAGCTTCCTCTCCCTTCTTCTCGGCCTTCTTCTCACGAGTGAAGTACTCGGATTCCGAGGCTTTCTCCAGAACCTTGTCGTCAATTCCCGTGAGGTCCACCTTCGAGCTGGTGGCAATGACGTATCTGGCGTTTACTCTCCGAAGAGGGACGCCATTGAGTTTGAAAGGACCGGTAACGAGGAGAACACCTTGGTGGAGGTGCTTAAGGAGCACAACACGTTTGCCTCGGAAGCGACCAGCGAGGAGGATGAGGATGGTGCCCGGTTGAAGACTGGCCCGGGGCTTCGCTGGGTGGATAGTCTTGCGGACCTGTTTGATATTATTGTTAGTGTTATCTCCAGTGCAATTCTGTCTTTTTTGGAAATTTTCAATGTGCGCGATGCGGGATCTTGGAATTTTGTGTGTGCGTGTCTGCGTATATCATCTCGATAGGGACCCGTCGGTAATATAGTTGTAGATTTGTATAGAAACGCCAAAACGAAACAGCACTCCTCCAACTCCCGCAATTCCCTCACAACACACACAACATTCCCTTGACAGAAGCATGTCTTCGATTGAATACTGACTTTCTTTGGCTGTGGCTCGTCCTCAGTGGGATACCACTTTGAAGCCTTTTGGCTGGGGATGGTCCTCTCGCCCTTTCCAAACTTCTTCGTCTGGCCAAAAGACTTTGAGTCCAAAGTCGCCGACATATTGGCTATTGTGACGAAGATGTGGAAAAGAAGAAAAGTAGGGAGTGCGAGGGTCCAAGTTTTCAGCGGAGGGAGGCGGGTGGGGGGTTTGTCGTTTTGGTGGTCGTCGTCTTGGCTTGAAGCCGTGAGCACAACCCGCTCTCGGTTGTCGGGT